>NW_015623500.1:374548-382620 GCF_001515625.1 Sinocyclocheilus rhinocerous | reverse complement strand
GAGATGAATTAATTCATATTCATATTTATTTTGAACTACAGTAACATCTTCTGATTTCTCTCAACATGGGGACAGGAGAGCTGTCAATCAATAAATTGAAAAAAAATTAACTTGCGTTACTTATTTGAAAAAGTAACTCAGATATTCTCTTGTAAATTAAAAAGTAATGCGTTACTTTACTAGTTACTTGAAAAAAGTAATCTGATTACATAACTTGCGTTACTTGTAATATATTACCCCCAACACTGGTTACTTGAGTCAGAAACAATGAAAACGATAACTTTTTCTTGAGGTGTTTGTGAGGCCGGCTTCATGAGCGCCCAGAAAAGTAGTTTGGAGCGGTTTAAGTCATCTAACCTACATTGTATATTAAATAAATGTTTGCGGGAATTTTCCAAAAGTGCGAAACCTGTGAAAATGAGTAAAAACAAAATACGCAATCCCGCACCGACATTCAGGACATGATTAAACATATATTCTATTATATAGAGATTTGTAAAATAAATTTCCACGACTTTTCCAAAGCTCTCTGTGTTTTTCATGACTGTACAAACCCGGTAAATGGCTATTTTTTATTTTTTTTTAAATCGTTTTGATGAAATTTCTGCTCCACTTTGTGGGGAGGTAGTGAGACGGGACAAAGTCCCTGTAAGATATTAGGGTATTCTATAGTCTTTGGATGGGAGAGAGCGCTCAAAACTCTTCAGATTAATTTAGTGGAACATTAATATAATATAGAATCATCCTCTGTAAAGAAGTGAGGCGTGAACATGTGAGAATTTATCATTATCTTTGTAAATGTGCGATCTTTTGGGCTAAAGGCTTAATGGAACCATTTAAAGTAGCCATCACAATCATTTGATCACAAATTAATCGGCAATTCGGAGCAGCGCAGACGTGATTTAATACGCGTGTCCTTTTTTAAATTCCAGTTTAATCATAAATTCCAGTTTATGCTGTTTGATTATGGCTTCGAAGGCCGTAGTTGGAAGCTGTTAGCCCCGGCTGGCCCGTGCGCACTGTTGAAATGCGGCTAATAATTTCTGACTGGCACATAACTGAACAAATGTAAACGGGTTAAGGCGGGGCCCCTGGGCTGCAGCCCATTCAAGCCCAATGGTAAGTCCGGCCATGATCACAGTTGTCACTTCCTATTGACAGTAGGTGGCGCTATGACTATAACTAAATCTTGGCATGTAGATGTGTTCAGGCCAGGACTCTCATGAAGCATGTTAAGTTTCGGGCAGATTGGACACTGCATGCCTGAGTTACATCAACTTCCTGTTTCACTGCATTAATAGCATGCTTTAACACTTAGCTAAGTGTTGCTAGCATGTTTTAGCATGTTTCTAGGACATAACACCTATCATACGTGTGAAGTTTGGGGCAGATTGGGAATTGTATGCATGAGTTACAACAACTTCCTGTTTGATGGTGTTAATAGCATGCTTTAGCACTTAGCTAAGTGTTGCTAGCATGCTTTTGTATGTTTCTAGCATGTTGCCAGCCTATGTAACACTTCCTGATGCTTTTTAATATGTTGCTATGAGTCCATAACAGTGTTAAACATGTCACTTCCTCTTGCCAGCTGGCGGCGCTATGACTATAACCGAATACGGGCATGTAGATATGTTCAGGACAGGACTCTTCTCAATCTTGTTAAATTTGGGGCAGATGTGACACTGCATGCCTGAGTTACAGTAACTTCCTTTTTCACTGCATTAATAGCATGCTTTAGCACTTAGTTAAGTGTTGCTAGCATGTTTTAGTATGTTTCTAGCATGTTGCCAGCGTATTTAACACTTGTTGACACTTTTTAATATGTTCTTAGGAGTCCATAACAGTGTTAACCATGACACTTCCTGTTGCCAGCAGGTGGCGCTATGAGTATAACTGAATTTGGGCATGTGTTCAGGACAGAACACCTATCAAACGTGTGAAGTTTGGGGCAGATCACACCTTGTTTGCCTGAGTTACAGCAACTTCCTGTTTCATGGCGAAACATCAAATTTTGTCAGGCCGCCAGGGACACGCCCCTTGACGAAAACTCAAGATCTTCGCAATTTAAGGTCACAAAGGCCTTATGATGACCCTCACCAAATTTGAAGATGATCCGATTAAAACTGTAGGAGGAGTTCGTCAAAGTACAAGGCCTGGAAATGGCAAAAACTGCACAAAAATTCAAAACAACATACTTCCTGTTGGGTTTTAGATTTTGTACCAAGAGACTTTTTTGTAGGTAATGGTGTGTTGTTAAATGTACATACCGAGTTTCGTACATGTACGTAAAATGCAGCTTGAGGCGCACTCCATTGAAATTTTACAGGTGGCGCTATCGAGCCATTTTGCCACACCCACTTCTGAAAACCATATCAGATGTCAATTTTTGCCAGTTCTGATGCGTGTGCAAAGTTTCATGAGTTTTGGAGCATTTTTAGTCCCTCAAAAATGCGATTCACTTTGGAGAAGAAGAAGAAACGGAGCAATTCCAATAGGGTCCTCACACCATAGGTGCTCTGGCCCTAAAAATAACATCACCACGTTTATTGCATTTTATCTGGGTGCTCTGTGACGCAAGTAATTTATTATATATGTAAAAGACCAACAGTGGCTTCTCCTACTGCGGCAAATGACCTTTTTCTTAGTGATATTTGGTGCCAGTTTTATCAGGAAGTGATGATTTTGTACTTTTCGTCTCGCTGGATGGAAACGGTGTTTTATTCGCAAATATTTTCTGCAATATTTCAATTTTGCACACAAGTTAAATTTGCAACTCTGGATGGAAACATAGCTAATGTAGCTAATTTGGGTGACCTACTTGAGCATGAGTGAAATCTGTGTGGGAACCTTTTCGCCCTTATGTGTGAATTCCTATTGAAATTACTGGATTTGACCTGCGAAATTTCGCCGTACTTCAAATGTAAGTGTGATTGCACTTTAAAAGTTAAAAAAAACTTTTTTCTCGAAAGTTGCAAGTGCGAGATGTTTAACATGCTCTGCTGCTTGTTTCAATAAGGAAAGAGGGTCACAGATCCACCAGCCAAGCACAAGCAGAGCTATTTACTGGCTATCTGTGTTTGTTCAAAGAATGACATATAACTGTCCTCTACTGGCCACGTCTTTCCTGCATCGCAAAATCCATTTTCTAATCAGCCGCAATTTTACAGATCAGTGTCATTATACCAAAATATCTGACTGCAGAATGCCGCTACTGACCAATCAGGATGAAATAAGTCATGTAAAAATGAGAGCCATGTAATAAACACACATACTCTCTCAGGGCAGTGTGTGAAACACCAAGCCAAGGCAGAAAATAGTCCTCTGTGAATAAATCTTAGTAGCATATTAAATTACAGTTTGAAAGGTAAATTTGAAAGACCAGTAGCATGTCTCCCATTTTCAGAGATTCACTGTGCTTTCAGAGTCAAATGATGGTGAATTTGGCTCAGATCAGCTCAAACTGAATGTGTAAGCTACTGCGAGCCCTCTGGCTCATACGGATGTCTGTACACATTACTAATGTTGTAAATTTCACCATGATCACTGTGATGCATAACCCATTTGGGTATACACAATATCTATTTTTCTATATTTGAACTGGCTCACTCAAACTGTTTAATTGTTCATATTGAATTAAATTCCATTTCACTTTAATGCTGATATTGCAATGTCATCATTTATGTCTTTATCATGAGTCACAGTTAAGTGCTGAATTCCATATGTGTGTACTGTAGTAAAATTACCAACCCAGGCTCATTGGCCTGTGGCAAAATTTTTGCAAAATGATATTACGTTGCTTCTTGTGTGTTTCACAACATTTTCAAAGAGAAATGTTTAGTGAGTGGCGCTAAAACACAGTCAGTTTTATCCAAAACAAAATAAAATTAATCTGGAAATGTTTTGTTAGTTTGGGTGTTATATGTATCGCCAAAGTTCGGAAATGAAATCCAGTCCAGTGAGGGGCGCTAAAAGCTTAATTGTTTTGCATTTGAAAATAACTACCTACCCTAAACCGACAAAAGCAAGCATAAGATAAAAACACATTTGCAGAAACAAACATGGCATTTTAGCTTGCTTAAAATGTACAAGGGTTGGACCTCTTTTATTGCGATTTGAATTTCAAGGGTAGTACCAGGTGAGTTACAGAGCATGTTTACTACATCAGAAAAGCCATTCATGTAGAAATCCTTATGTGGTGCAAACTTTAAAATGTATTAATTTGAAATGAAAATAAGTCTTTTTTTGATCAATAACTTGCCTCTATAATCATAATTTGTGTGAAAAGTAATAAAAGTTGTAAAGATGTTAAGATTTACTCCCTCTATAATGTTTATTTCAGCTGGAAACCGCCTTGTATTATATATATATATATATATATATAATATTATTTTTATAAAAATGTAGGTAGGCATGTATTTTTAATTATCGTAGGTTGAAAATTACACAGTGGTCACAACTGGATCATTTTTGGCAAGCAGCTATCGTTTGAATTAACCTGCATTAAAGAGCAATTTAGGTTATTCATAATGAATACAGTATCTTGTTTTTATTTATTTTTTTAGCATATTCACATTTGAGTAGCTCAAATGGTAATTGAGTCCCTACCTCATTGTGAAAGAGCACAATTTGATTTAAAGCTAAGGAGGCTGAGGTTGACTAAATCCATTTTTAAACTGGTAATTAAAGCCCAAGGCAAGAGTATAGTGTCTTATTGATGAAGCAGTGTTTAAACTCTGGCTTAATATCTTGTTAAATTGTTAACATACTAAATACTATCTAGTTTCATCAGTTTATCTGTCAGATACATGCAAGGTCCGTTACAGGTCACGAATCCTGTTCAGTGAAAACAAAACCCAGAGGCAGCTGAAAGCAGCATAGCGTCGCATCAGACACTACCCAGCCTGCCAGTTGACGCTGATGTGATCTGTAATGTTCTGGTCAGATTACTATACAAAAGAAGAGCAGTAATTCCTAACAGCATGCTCGAGAGCACACAAGAGCTTTAAAGAGGCTATCTGTAACTACTTTTTTCTAGCAGGTCATTAGAGAAACTACTACAAAAAGCAACCCGATGACAAACACAAAACCTCTTTCTGCAGTTCAAGTGGTTCTGCTGCACAATTATGAATACTGTTTTAAAAAGGCAGGTATGTTGCATTGTTATATATTCAATTTCACAGAGATGAGATAATATAACATGTTGATTAGCAAGAATTACTGTGGCACTAGTAAGACCATGATTAATCAAATGCTGAATAATAATAGCATTAAGTCAATTACATCTCGCAATGATAATGAGAAAATATTTCGTTTTAAATGTTTTAATCAGTTGAAATATTTATTAACTATAATATTATTACTATTATTAATTAAACATAATTACACATAGTACAAGTCATATAATGCAAGAGGTCAAACAACAATTTGACTAAATTCTGTATTCAGCAAAAGTGAATTTCCCAAACAGCAGCCAAATCATTAAGGCCAGGTGCTTTGCTGTGTCAATCCTGTTTCATACTGTAAGAAGGACATGACTGAAGACTCAAATTAAATATGAATGCTCTTGGTGTCCAGAGATGAAATGGTCATGGTCACTAGTGAATCTACATGATTAGAAAATCTGATTGGTCTCAGATATTTCACAGTGCTCGTATCGTGAGCACAGCAGCAGCTGCTGTTGAGGGACTGGGGGCTGCTGCCAGACGGAATAGCACAGGTGGGGAGGGGGCTCTATTAGGGCTGGACGATATGGCCAAAATTGATATCACGATATATTTCTTAATTTTGGTCGATACGATATAATTCCGATATCGATATGAACACTATTTATCTGAAATAGAAATCTTTTGTAACATTATAAATGCCTTTATCATCACTTTTGATCAATTTTAAGCATCCTTGCTAAATAAAAGTATTAATTTCTATCATTTCTTTCCCAAAAAAATAATAAAAAATTATACTGAATGGAATAGTGAATAATGTTACAAAAGCTTTTTATTTCACATAAATGCTGATCTTTTGGATCTTTCTATTCATCAAAGAATCCTGAAAAAAAATGTACTCAACTTTTTAAATATTGATAATCAGCAAATCAGCATATTAGAATGATTTCTGAAGGATCATGTGACACTGAAGACTGGAGTAATGATGCTGAAAATTTACCTATGTATGATCACAGGAATAAATTACATTTTAAAATCTATTCAAATAGAAAGCAATTTTAAATAGTAAAAATATTTCAACATTTTACTGTTTTTGCTGTACTTTGGATCAAATAAATGCAGCCTTGGTGAGCAGAAGAGAATTATTAAAAAAAACACAAAAAATCTTACTGTTCAAAAACTTTTGACTGGTAGTGTAGGCTGATTATTCTTATAGAGTGAAACAAATGTGCTTCAGCCAGAAAAAAGGGTATGAAAAGTGCTCCGAGTCGCTGCAGAAAACAAAAAAATTGAACAACAACAAAAACTGGAAATGTTGCTGGAGACGGGCTTATTTAAAATGAAAACTCATTCTCTGCCAGCAGGAGGCGCTTTTAGAGTGATAAAACTAGCGGTTTCTCCAGTAATGGCTGTAATCAAAGCAGCTCCGCTCATGAACGCTTCTTTATCAGATCAAATGAAAATGCCATCGAAACTTTTCTGAAGACAGTCAATTCCCTTCAGAGATACATTCATATAAAACACCCGCGCCGTGTTATGATTTTGAAACGTGCAGTGCTCATGTTTATTCAACGAAGTCAAACGCCACAAATAAATCAATGTATGGGAAACTGGTAATGTATATCGAAATATCGGAAATGTGTTTAAAAATCATATCACTGTTATTGAAAAAAATTATATACAATACATATTGATATTGAATTATTGTCCAGCCCTAGGCTCTATGTATTACTGCTGTTCCAGAGGACGCACACGGAGGACAGATACTTAGCAGAATTAGATTTACTAAAGGGAGACTTTATTGTTTTTAAAGGTCATTTGCTTATTGGTGCTCCTTTTGCATTCTCATCAAGAACGCTGTAAAGTACACAGTGTCTTTATAGACATATATGGTATGGTTCAGACTTTTCAGCAGTAAGAGAGTAAGAATAGACAGGATTTGTGCTCTGAACATTCTCCCCACTTAGTGAAATCACTCATTTTAGAGACAGTTCACGCAGGGAACATTCAAGGATTACGTCTTCTCTCTCTCTCTCTGTTTTATTCATAAGACAGAAATCTTGTGTTGTTGCATTACCTGTTTCTTCAGGATTCTAATTGAACTACTTTTAGTGTTGAAAGGTTTAAATTTTTGTTTGGTTTTTTAATGCAAGAACGTAACCTGTATGAATCACTCGTGACTAATTTGATCTATTCTGGTAAACATGGTTTAGAGAAATTTTTCCTGCTGAAGATATGCAGAATTAGCTGACTGCAGAATTAGCAGAAGTCATGTACTGGTCAGGGGGTACGAGTTGGTAATAACTTTGCATTAAAGCATTATTTTTATTGCATATTTAATGTTAATGCTGTCAAAAAGTAATGAAATATTACCAAGGTAACACGTCAAAACTTTATATAGTGAGAATATAAGTGTAACGAATTAGTCCACTGAAGGCGAGTTGAAGTGAGAACCCAAGTGCAGTTTATTTACAGAGTGATCCAAACAAGATACACAGACTTGACTTGACTTGACATGAACAGACTTGACTTGACGAGGCATGAACAGACTTGACTTGACATGAACAGACTTGACGTGGCATGAACAGACTAGACTCACCGACAGCAGGTTACAACATCAATACACGACGACAGACAATGGCAACATGATGGCTACTTATAGGAAACAAGAGGGTCACATGACAAGGACAACACATGATGGCTACTTATAGGAAACAAGAGGGTCACATGACAAGGACAAACCAATGGGAAACAAGACACATGACTAAAACAACCAATCAGAACATGACACAATGAACAGAGGAACCAATGGCATGAATACAAGAGGGCAAGGGAAGCATGACACTAACAGCATAAAACAATTACAAAATAAAAGACATGGAAAACATGAACATGAAACAAAACCCAAAC
>NW_015623500.1:343198-369501 GCF_001515625.1 Sinocyclocheilus rhinocerous | reverse complement strand
AACAGACTTGACGAGGCATAAACAGACTTGACGAGGTATAAACAGACTAGACTCACCGACAGCGGGTTACAACTTCAATACACGACGAGAGACAATGGCAACATGAGGGCAACTTATAGCAGACAAGAGGGTCACATGACAAGAACAAACCAATGGGAAACAAGACACATGACTAAAACAACCAATCAGAACATGACACATACACAAGGCAGAGAGACATGAGGCAAGGGAAGCATGACACTACCATCAGGAAACAATTACAAAATAAAAGACATGGACATGAACATGAAACAAAAACAAAACCCAAACCCCACATTACAATAAGATGGATTAAATGGAAAAATTTACATTTTAAAGGATAGTTTTTCAAATCTATATGACTTTCTTTTTTTCTACATATCATAGAGGAAAATTTTGAAAAATCAACAATTGCATATTAAAAGGGATGGTCATTCCAAACCTCAGTGGCGTTCTTTCTGTGGAACACAAACAAAGATATGTTGAAAAATGTCTTAGTGCTTTTTTCTATATAATGAAAGCCGGTTGGACCGCTCTGACTTCCATTGTATGGAAAAAAATATTTTTAAAAATATCTTTTGTGTTCCACAAAAAAAGTCGAACAGCTTTTGTACAGAATGAAGGAGAGTCAGAATGTTCATTTTTTGGGTGGCCGATCCGATAACACTTTTGCAAGCAATGGTAGGCTATTAAAATAAAAATCATGTTGCTTTTGTTATGTCTCTTGCCTCCAAAATGGAATAGGCCATTTACTTTTGTCAAACACATGTGAGGTCTGTAAGAACAACGTGGTCCTGGACCCCTGCCACCAATGTACTACAGAAAGGAGTCGAGAATGCATGTCAGTCGTCTTATGATGGTTGTTCACTTCACATTCACACATACACGCAATAATAGGATTGTGCCATTACTGTACAGCTGCCAAACATCATTTAGAAAAAGGTGAGCCATATACAGCATGAATGGATGAAGTTGTTTGGCACATGGAGGGTGGGCGGCCACGTGAGACCCCTCTGAGGAAATATGGCCTGGCATTCTCACTTTAGCTTCTTAGCTCTTCTGCTACTATGAGCCGAGCTCTTCCGGGGGTAACAGCTGCTGTCCCTGGGGGTGTTATGGTTCAGTAATGGGAGTGTGTTTGTGTGTGTGTCTACGACTGCACGACTAAAGTGGGCCAGAGATGGCAGCCAAACACAACCTCAAAGCTGAATTCAAGAAGGCAGAATAACAGCCCAAGTAATGGGAGTGTGTTTGTGTGTGTGTCTACGACTGCACGACTAAAGTGGGCCAGAGATGGCAGCCAAACACAACCTCAAAGCCCCGCAGTGCTGAATTCAAGAAGGCAGAATAACAGCCCAGACTGAGGCCTGGCAATCTGTTTTCCTGCCTTTTTCCTCTCTTCCTTCTTCTGTTTCTCAGCTGTTCATTAGCCGTCCATTGAGAGAGAGCTATGGGTGTTAGCGCTCCACTTCGGGCACCACGAGCTGGTACAGAGCAGATCTGGCCATAGCGGTGTGTAACTCTTTGTGGCAGTGTCAGGATGAATGAATAATGCAGCCATGGTAGCGTCACTCAGGGAACAATTGTGCTGGTTAATATTCATGGCATGGAGATTCAGATGGCGTTGTGAATCGCTTTACAGTCTTTCAAGAGCTTAGAGTCCCTCAGCAAACTAACCTTGCCTGTGTGACACATTTGAAAACAGGTTTTTATGTGGGTTTTCTTAAGCGAAACGGGACATAACACTTGCGGTTTGAATCAGAATGTTTGTCTACTACATGAACAAATCGTACACATTTGAGCAAGAGGTTGAGTGTGTGAACTTGTGTGAAAGTGCACATGAGTGAGTGTGAGGGAGGGCAAGAGCGCCTGCAGCAAGCAGCTCCAGTCTAGTGTGCTTTCAAATGCCTACGTCAGAACTGTTTTCAACAGAAACACTGAATTTCACCCACAGGACTTTTTATTTTATTTTTGAAATCTGCTTTTGAATTCCTTGCAGCTGCATGGATTTGTCTGAGGAGTAGAATGATATTGTTGGCTTGTGTTCTTTGTCTCTGTCCCTTTGCTACTCGAGCGCTCTGTGATCACACGAATTATGGTTGGTCATTCAGGGGTTTTATAGATTACTGTGTTGAATATATAGTATGAATGTTTTGTTTGTGGGTCTTTAATATTGCTGAAGGTGAAATACAAGCCATCAGTGCTATGTTCTGACACCACAAAGCAGAGCGCAGGCTAAATTGTTTGAGTGGTTTGTGAGCTCCCATAAGAGAGACAGCATAACAGCAAAGTTCATCTGGTAGTATAGTTTATTACATATAATGTAATATAATTATATAATAATATTTTTAACATCTGTTTTCTCTTGCAAATGAGCTTAGCTGTGTGATTTTGCTTATATTATATTATATTATATTAACATTTTGTATAGACACTATTTTAAGGCTACTGTTTTAGGTAATGTAGATTGACTACATTAACTGAAATAGAAATGATTGGCAATAGTAATTCAATGCTGGTTAGTGTTAATGTAATACAGAATGTGAAAATAATCTATACTCACTATAGATTAAAAAAAAAAAAATCTTGAAAAAGAATTATGATGCAACAAGATCCAAGATTGATTCGAAAGTAGGTACCAGTGGATGGAAGAAGTCCTCAATAATCACAGCAATCTCACATTCAGGTCTGTATTCAATCTGGTGTAGAACAGAGCGCCTGCTTTTTATGATCCAATCAATTCCCAGTTCAATAATATCAAGTTGTGCCCCAGTTCTTCCAATGAAAATCCTGTTTCACTAGGGAATACATCTTATTAGGCAAGTGAAATGGGTTGTGAATGCCGTTTCATGTTAACGGTGATGTCTGTAATGATAAAGGACAGGACTTCATTACTTCCTGTGAGAATTCTGCTCAAAATTTTGCAACTAAGATATGTGACAAATAAGATTAATTATGACATTACTTCCCTTGTATGTTCTCATCTCACAGTTGCTAACTGTTTGTCTCTTTGAACAGGCTCATTTGAGCTAAACTTTCCAGTAAGACTTGCCCAATCTGTTACTTAATGTGGAACTCCATCCCAGACGCATCCTCGTAGAGATGCACTTTCCGTTGATATTGCTACTAATGACTTCAATTCCTGCCCTGGAGCAGCACCGTTCCTGCTCTTATGTAATGATTTACATATTTAGCTACGGTTGTTATTGCTTCAGCAGCCGGCAGAGTTGGGTTTTACACAATAAAAGAGAGCATTGATGGCACTGATTTTTGTTAAAGCTTTCTCCATCTAATTAGCATCACGCTTTTGCTAAGCACCGGCCGTGCATTGTTCCCGGGGGTTGTTTTTCGGCATGCGGGGTTGTTTTGACACTGGGTCAGGAGGGGGGAGGGGCCCTAAACTAAGCCGTTAATGACTGAACACTA
This sequence comes from Sinocyclocheilus rhinocerous, assembly GCF_001515625.1. Classification (NCBI taxonomy): domain Eukaryota; kingdom Metazoa; phylum Chordata; class Actinopteri; order Cypriniformes; family Cyprinidae; genus Sinocyclocheilus; species Sinocyclocheilus rhinocerous. The sequence goes on along the minus strand of NW_015623500.1, from coordinate 366,057 downwards.
ATACCCAGGTATAGATTAGAAGTGGCAGTGCTGCATGGCCGTAGCAGTGAACTGGCATTAGTGTTGACACTTCTTTGTTATGATAAGTGTGTGGTTATCATTGCAGCGCAGATAAGACATGCATATTAAATTGCCACTTATTTTGTCTAGATGCAAATGAATATAAAATGAACCGCAGACGACCTGGACTAAATATCCTAAAAGTGGTGAGTTGCAATGTTAAAATTCCTACATTTTAAGTCTAAGCTACGTACATTATTGTCAAGAGATCCAACAGAAGCAAAACGGATCCATACTGAGCAAGCATTGACTCATGAATATATACACAAACACGACTGTTTCCCAAGGTTCCCAGCTGGTGACTGAGTCTTTCTAGCTGACACCACGGTGCTCTTTGAGCTCTGTACGGATTACGAGTGAATCTTTTCTTCAGGCTTGCCTCAGGTCTCTGCCACAAGCTCATCTCCGTGTACATCTTAACATATACAGTATGCATGGCTTATTCTCCAGCGCTCATCCACGCAGCCGTCTCTCTCAATCGTGAGATAGAAACAGCAGTCTCAGCCTCTGTTGCTGCTCATCACCACAGAATTTGTGTGCCTTTTTGTGTCACAGATTAAACAGAGAAGGTTTGTCTTACCTTACGTAGATACAGTTATTTCCATCACATGCTGCTGCATGCTTCATTCATTAAAAACATCCCTCCATCTCTCACTCTTTGTCTTTGTGTGTCTCTCTTGATTTCTTGTTCTCCTCTTCTCTTATTTGTTTTTGGTCAGAGCATCCCTGTATTTGTTTGTACTGTGGCTTCTGGATCAAACTGGAAACATGGGCTTAATTGGGGACGAATCTGCCGGTAGATCTCCCCCGTTTTCTTCTCTTCCCTGTCAGATGTGCTCTCACTCAAGCTCACAATCCGAGAGAGAGGGATGTGGGCAAGACCCTGCAGTAATGGTGTGATAATTTGCTTGGTGGTTGTTCTCTGTCTCTCCCCCTGATTTCTCTGTCTTCATTCAGCGTGGCGGTCTTGGCTCAGTCGGGCTGTCAGAACGCATGGAGACACATCTGTGAATGTGTTTATGTGGCTCTAACGTAGCCTCTTCCGCGAGGCAGAGACCCCCTCCTTGCTCAAGATGTGCTCACTAATGGCATGTACCATTATGGCTCAGAGCAGGGTGGGCTTTGAGGGAAGGAGGGGCAGAGATAGATTGTGAGGGGGCAAGAGGGGAAAAATAGGCTTGGTGGACAAATTGAGTGGTTCTGTGCATGAGTGCATGTATGTTTGTTGTTTGACATGTCTTCCTGTCATTGTACATAAAACAAAGCAGGGGACATTTTGCTGTGCTGTAATTTAGACATGAAGATTTTGTATGTCACTGCTGTTCTTTGAATTCATAGTGAAGTGCACACATATTTGAAACATGCACCACTATTTAAAGAGATAGTTCACCCAAAAATGTCATTATTTATACACCCTCATGTAATTCCAAACCTGTTTGACTTTCGTTTTCTGTGTGGAACACAAAAGAAGATACTGGTAAAAGTATAACAAGTATACAATAGCACAGTGCTTATAAATAATTCACAAACTATTTGTTTATTGTTAATTCATAGTTAGGTGGGGATTAAGTAGGGATAAATGTGTATCGATTTACTTTACGTATAAATATTTCTTTATTATTAATTAATTATATTTTAATGCTTTCATGGACCATTAACAACAGACTATGGTTTAAAATTAGACTGATCACATTGTTTATATATTTAGATATTTGTGAGTAACATTTACAGGTACAGAAAATAATCTCATTGATTATCTCATTGATCACAAATTCAATATAATCAGCTGATTAATTCCATTAATTAACTATAAACTAATACTTTGCAAATGATTTGTAAGTACTATACTGTGTACTTATTATAAAGTGTAACCAAGATTTTTTTTTTTTTTTTTTTTTTTTTTTTTTTTTTTTTTTTTTTTTTTTTTTTTTTTTTTTTCTCCATGCAAAGAAGGGGTCCAGTGTTGTTTTGAATCATTGACTTTCATTATATGGACAAAAACATGGACATTTCTTCAAAATATCTTATTTTGTGTTTTTCAGAAGAAAGAGAGTCAGAAGGGTTTTGAAACAACATGAGGGGGGAGTAAATGATAACAGAATTTGAATCACGTCCCTTTAAATCTCTATTATCTCATATATTTCTTCTTCTTCCAGGCAAAATTTCTGCGTATTACCGGTAATATGAATAGGGATCCAAAAAAGGATACAGATATGTATAATATTTCAAAGGCATGTAGAGCATGCCGCTAGCATTAGCAAGGTCAAGGGTTTGATTGCCAGGGAATTCATGAACTGATCATGTGCAAATCTTGAATGCAATGTAAAAGTGTCTGCTAAATGCATGAAGGTAAAAGTGTGTGGCTTGAATGTTCTAGATTATCAGACTTTTTCAAAGTGATCGCCTTCCTGGCAGATAAAAAACAAGCTAAAAAATCCCACAAATTTGCCATAAAAAGGAGCAAGGAGCATCATATTTTGAGATGAGGCTATTAGAGGGACATGGGGTCTTTTGGTTCTTTTGACCCCAGCCATCAAGAATCCATTAACACAATAACAACTGCCTAGAAACACCTTAGCAACCATACAGAACACCCTAGCAACCATGTAACAGCACACTCCAGCCATATCTCAGTACCAGAATATCATAGAGACACGAGGCTATGCTATATTTAATTTGAGACAAAATAGTACCCTTCACATTTTCTTCATAAAATGTACCTAGTGTCTATATTTGTTCACAGTTCTTACTGTATGTGGCTCTTTTAAATGTCATTTTATTATAGCCTCTCTTTCCATCCTCCCTTGAGAACCAATTCTCCGTAGGACTTTTCCATCTGGGTTCATTTACAAAAAACCTAGCAACATTTTGGAACCGTGTGGGAATATTAAACATTCGGACATGCGGCCAGTGGCATCAGCACATGTACATTGAACAGATGGATCTCTGTGCAATCTGGAGCGCATGATCAAATATGCATCTGTGTCACCTCTAACTCTGGCCTGACAAAGTCCTTTCTATTGTGTTGTAAACAACTGATTTATATACGGATGAATAATGTATAGGCAAAGTCATTCAAGCTTCAAGTAATTAATCATTTAGAGGGGAGATCAACCATTCTGTTTTACAGCTGATGGTATGAAAACACAAGGGAATTTATGTCAGAAATGCATTTGATTTTTTTGTCAATACATTCATGCCAGTTAATTGTAATAAGCGGATGATTTAACAAACCCACTTTTCGATCAGACATTAACATTAATTATATACTTCCTGACACATTTTATATGCAGAAAGGATCTGTCGGCTGTGCCATGGAATACAAAAGCCCGGGCCTTGCAGGGTCGATGCCGTACAGGCAGAGTGTACAAACCCCTCTTAAAGTGATGGGTCAGTTCAGTGGTGAGAGAACATTCAGAGCTCTTGGAGTAATACGATGGCGAGACATTTTAAATAAACATTAGTTTGTGGTGTACCACCCGCTGACAGCATGAGAGCATAAGACAAGTCAGTGTTTGTGCAGCCTCACCCAGAAGACGAGAAATTATTCAAGTGTGACACAGAGGATGATTGTCAACAGGCACTGAGGTCAATCAGCTGTAGAGAGTGAACCAGTGAGCACTTAGAATACAAACAAAATGTACAAATAAGATGAATTTGAATTGAATTGGCCATGTCCCACAGGATGATGAATATTAATTGGAATGACAGAAAAAGAGATTTAGTGCAGTCTGTGTTGAATAGTTAAAGAAACAATTATGTATAATATGTATTTTATGTGAATTATTATTATTTTTATCATTCATTTGTTTGAATACATCAGTATATTAATAAAGCATTAATAGTCAAATTAAATGAGTAAATGAACCTTCATTTTAAAATTTTAAATGAAATTTAAATAATGTATTTTAATAAACACTACAAATACAGTGCTTGTGTTAATTTCTTTGAATTTTCTTTACATTACATAATTTTAAACTCTTAAAATGTACATAATGGAAATTGGAATGTCATTTTTTAAAATATATTAATAAAATTCATCATTAAGGCATTTTTAAGGCACTTCCAATGATTTATAAATAAATATTAAGTAATAAACTCTATCCCCTATTGTCCTCTCACAAAATCCACCAACATATTTGTTTTTGCTTGTTAAAAGTGCTTGACCTGTGCATATTTTTCTCCTGATTTAGACAGCTTTTAACAGGAGAAAGCAATATTATATTTACTTCTGAATGGTGCACAGCCTGGATATGCATGGTCAGCTCTCTTTCCCATTTAAAAAAAAAAATATTATTCTGTGATATTTGCTAAGTTAAATGGATTACCTTTAATTTAATAATTTGCCTTTTATTATTAAATGCTATATTAAGCTTAGCCCTTTCTTGTATTTACTGTGGCTTAAAATTTTCTCAGTACACTTTTTTTATGCTATTTAGAAGTTTCTGATGGAAAACCGACAGAAGCACTAACAATCACAAAGGGAGGAGTTGATGTTAGTGGAAAAGATGAAAAGCCATTGAAGCATGCGCTTGAATCCAGCAGTTGCATGTTAGATTCAGCTGAAGGGCGTTATGCAGTATTTTGAGGGTGGCACTGTTGTGCCTTTCAGACCTTCCCAGTGTGAGTCAGAATCTGTGGGCATTAAGTTGAGCTACAGCCACAAACATCACTGTAAATCACTAGTGAAAAATAAAAGTGAAGCTTGGATAAAGTTAAAATAAAAAAGAAGCTTTGTTATTTGAACACCAGATATGAACAGCTCTCAACATTATGCTGAGTAATTAAATATAATAAGTATTGTATCACGATTTATATGTAAATGCAAGAGACTCATTTGACAACTTTTTAAATAAACATCAAAACTGCATCTGTTTGATGTTTATTCGTAACCTGTTTGTGTTAACCCTGTTCATATAGGGTTTTATTCTATTTTGTGATTTTATTGTAATGGAAAGCGTTTAGATGAGAGATCCAACCATGGGAAACGGAGCGTGCATCTGTGACAGCTGTGCCCGGGGCAGTACTCTGTGCCGAACATTGGTGCCCTGGGTCAACTATGACCAAATCTGCCACTGACTAGAGGGAAGGATAATACTCAATGTAATGTTTTTATAACAAAGTGTAAAGGCACATAAGTCAGAATGACTGATATTTAAAGGAATATTTCACCCAAAGATTTTAAGCTAAAATATTTTAGACTAAAAATATATATACTCACCCTCAGGCCATCTAAGATGTACATGAGTTTGTTTCTTCATCTGAACAGATTTGGAGAAATTTACCAAAGGATCCTATGCAGTGAATGGGTGCCGTGAGAATGAGAGCTGATAAAAACATCACAATAATCCACAAGTAAAAATCCAATCCATCAATTATCCTTGTGAAGTGAAAAGTTGTGTGTTTGTAAGAAACAAATCCATCATTAGGGCATTTAACTTTACGTCATCACTTCTGGCCAAAAATATGATTATTTAATCCATAATAGTGCTTCCTCCAGTGAAAAGACAACTTTGTCCTTTAGACAACACAACTTTTTCACTGAATAAGAAATATTTTGGATAGAAGAATCATTTTAGTTGAAAAAAAAAAGGTTTGATTTGTTTCTTACAAACAAGCAGCTTTTCACTTTACAAGGATAACGTCTTGGTTACGTATGTGTAACACAGTTTGTAGATCGGGAAGAAGGAGGCGGGAACCGGCGAACATTTAAACAAAACTTTAATAATAAAAACAAACACAAAATGAAAGTAAAGCGGCAGCCCCCCGCGGACGACTGCCGCACACAAAACACAAAATAAAGTCCAGGGCTGGTCCTCTCTCGTCCAACACTGTCGTCACTCCTCCTTTTATCCTTCCGGAGCTCCTCCGTGAGACTCGAGACCGGTGAGTGGTGCAGGTGTCGCTCATTATCAATTACTCCACCGGCCTCGCTCCGTTCCCACGGCTCTCGGCCCCGCCCCCACTCATCACAGTATGTAACCCTCGTTCCCTGATGGAGAGAATGGAGACATCATGTCAATGACCGACGAATTGGTCATCGACGTGAAGTCTAGAGTGACCGACTGAAAGGGAACTGATATACTGGAGTCTTAGTTCCGAATTATTGTGATGTTTTTATCAGCTGTTTGGACTCTCATTCTGATGGCACCCATTCATTGCAGAGGATCCATTGGGGAGCTAGTGATGTAATGCTAAATTTCTCCAAATCTGTTTTGATCAAGAAACAAACTTAGAGCCCATACACACAGATACGAGTTTAGCTGTATATGTAAAACATGTTGTATCGCATCGACATTTCGTCCAGACGGATCCGGTGTTTTGGGAGCCTGAAACTACGGTGGCCGAGAGGGCTCAACGCGCTGCAACTTCAGAAAACACATGCAAATAGAAAAAGCACCAGCAAATTAAGAAAGCATCTTCATCAGTTTGACAGCACATGTTCTGCAAATACTCTCAACACAATCAAATACAAAAACACCCTGCAAATGCTCACAACACAAACAAATAAAGAAATGTGCTGCAAATGCTCACAACACAACCAAATAAAGAAACGCGCTGCAAAAACAGAAACGCGCTGCAAATGCTCACAACACAACCAAATAAAGAAACGCGCCGCAAATACTCACAACACAACCAAATACTCACAACACAAACAAATAAAGAAACGCGCTGCAAATACTCACAACACAAACAAATAAAGAAACACACTGCAAATACTCACAACACAACCAAATACATAAACGCAAGACTACAAACTACAACGAGACCACAACAGGAGGACCCCAACAAAATGAAAATTAACCATGGTTTTTTTTTCTATTGATTACCATTTGTATAACCACAGTTGTACAAATACCATGGTTAAACTATGGTTAGTGTAGTAAATCCATTATTAATTTGTGGTTACCATGGTTTAAATATAGTAACCATTTTTTGTTTTTATTTATTTATTACATAATAAATGTATTTATTAATGAATTAGAGAACAAGATTTTAGAGGAGTGGGCCTTTTATGGACATAGAAAAAGTCTTAGATCTTTGAGTTCAGCTCATGAAAAATGGGGGCAAAAACAAAAGTGTTGCGTTTATAATTTTGTTCAGTGTATGTCACAGCCATGTTCGTCACTTTGCAGTTCCCTTAAAGCTTAAACATTTCCGATGTGGTCTGCGCCTATTTGCAGCGCGTTTCTTTATTTGTTTGTGTTGTGAGGATTTGCAGCGCGTTTCTTTATTTGGTTGTGCTGTGAGCATTTGCAGTGCGTTTCTTTATTTGGTCGTGTTGTGAGTATTTGCAGCGCGTTTCTGTTTTTGCAGCACGTTTCTTTATTTGGTTGTGTTGTGAGCGTTTGCAGCATGTGTGTTGTCAAATTGATGAAGATGTTTTCTTAATTTGCAGGTGTTTTTTCTATTTGCATGTGTTTTTTCATTTGCAGTGTGTTGAGCTCTCTCCACCACCGTATGAAACCGCAATTTTTTGAAACTGGGTCCCAGAGTGGATAAATCTAAAAAACGACACCCTTGATTTTCATGTGTACAGCCAGTCTGTATATTTTGTGAAACAGTGATGTCATCACCCCAAGTCTTGCGAGGTTTTTGCTCATGCTCCAAGTCTTCTTCTCCGTTTTTAGTGTATCTCTGTGGCAGAATTGCAGCGCCACATACTTGTCTGGCATGTATACTACATCGTTTTGAGTCGGTTTCAGTGGTTTCATGTATACACAGATATTTCATGAGATGACACCGTGTTTGCGGAATTTTTTTTAGAATGAGGAAAAAAAGATTGGATAGATAAAGCTATTGGCTTTGTGTGGATGAGCCCTTACCTACATTTTGGATGGAGATGGATGGATCAGATTTTAAGATTGCAGAAAACACATTAAACGTCATTTTGATGGTTTTTCTATTGCAGTAACATTAATTGCGGTAACAGTCCTACAAGGTTGGGAAGGGAACAGGTGTTGCAAAAGTAAGACCACTGAACTGTTGCTAATTCTTGTATTTTTTTCCTCTTTTTATAGTAGCAGTACATTGATTACAGCAGGAGCTGGGGACTGAGTTACATCCACAGCACAGAACATCAATACACAAACCTTTTCTAAGCCTGCTCATGTTTGATCACACTGTCACTACTGGAACACTCAAATCCTTGTAGGATGTTAACCAAAACAAATTACTTTATTTTGTAGCCATAAATGAGATTCAAACCTGCTGGATTGTTAAAGCCTAGCCCGAACATTCAAAAAAGCCTTGAAGTCTGAAGATTTATTTAGGCTTTATGTATTTTGGAAGCACCTTAGCTAAGCAGTTTTAAGATTGCTAAGGTGTTTCTAGTGTTCGCTACGCAGTTCTTAGATGGTGCCAAGGTGCTGCATTGCTAAGGTGTTGCTGGGTAGTTGTTAAGGTTTTCTTAGCTGATAGATAATTGAAAGCAAACAACACATATGTAGTCAGTTCTTGACGGGTTTCAGGGTCTATCAGAATTACCCTTGTGTCAAGAGTGAGAGATGAAGGAGTCCGTTTATGATGATTATGAGGCGTTGGGATGTTGAATAGACAGGTAAGAGAGACAGTAAGGGCTCGTGTGATGGTTTGGCAGTGTCTTTGGCCTTGGGCTTAGGGCTTCTCATTATTGAAGGGACAATGTCTTATGAATAGACCTTCATAATCTAACACTGCTCAAGGAGATGAGTGACAGTCACAAGCATGTGAAATAACTGGTGAAATACATTTTTGAAGTGGTTTTGTGTTTTTGTAGCAAGTGAGCTGGAGCTGTGTCTAAATGGAAATAATACAAGCAATAAGAGAGTCACTAGATACACAGCTGCACATTTACCATGTTATCATTTTTAGCACATTTCAAAATCAATGGCAATTTTCATAGTGTACATTTCATAAATTACAATGTTGGGATGCCTAAATTCAGCTGTAGTATTTAAAATTGTTGATTTTAGTTTTAAATAATATATAATTTTAATGCTCCATGTATCACTTGTTGGCCATAACATGAAAATAACTATCATCTTATCTGTATCAACCAGAATTTTAATATTAGTACATTCCTGAAAAGAACCGGTAAATGAACCATTAGCTGGAATTAGTATCATAACCAGAATAATTAAATGATTCTCATCCTCAAAGTTGCAATGTAACAGAAGTATCAACAGATAATTTCTTCGCTATTGTGATGTATATCTGAGTGAAACAGGCTATCGATTTAAGGCGGGACTTGGTTCTATCAAATTTTGATTGGACAGAGGCAAATCTGAACAGGAGCTTGCAGTTGATTCCAAGGAGCAGAGTTTAAGCTGACTAAATGATTGGAGACGTGTGGTATACTGTACGTCACTAGAGAGAAGTCTGATGCTTCACTGGAAAAATCAAGTTATGAAATTTTGATTAAAAGCTTCAAGGCCATAAACAAACAAACGAATGAATAAAAGAAACAAACACATGCATGGATGAATTGTTCATAAGAAGATCAATAACATGCATTATTTTAACACGCACATGCATCAATAATATGCAGAAAATAGATTTTCCATTTATTGCCAACTTTTGGGCAAACAGCATCAATTATTATTCTAAACACATAATGTAACAAAATAAACAAATAAACAACATCCTCACCATTAGATGTTCGGCTATAGATTTAAAGCTTCAAAACATTTGAGTCCTCTGGAGGAAGAATGTCAGCAGTCTGGTATAAAGGACCAAAGATGAAGGACAACTCTTACTAAAAAGAAAGACAACAGGGTACACATAACTGAAGCACTGAGGCTGCTGAACAAAGACTAAAGGTGCTGGAACCCAGCCTAAAGAAAAAAAATAAAAATAACAGAAGAGCTTGAAAGAATAAGTAGAAATATAGGAAAAATATATTTGAGAGGGGTTCTGGGGGAAAAAAGGAGAAGATGAAGAACCTACCAACATGGAAACTCCTGTCTGGCAACATAGAAAAACATGTGTGAGTATGTAAGCAAACATCTGCTTTTTTTGTGTTTGTTTTTACTCTCAAAATAATGAGTAGAGAAAACTTTACAGCTTGTTTGTTTGTTGATTGACTGATTGATTGATAACACTCAAATCCTTGTAGGATGTTAACCAAAACAAATTACTTTATTTTGTAGCCATAAATGAGATTCAAACCTGCTGGATTGTTAAAGCCTAGCCCGAACATTCAAAAAAGCCTTGAAGTCTGAAGATTTATTTAGGCTTTATGTATTTTGGAAGCACCTTAGCTAAGCAGTTTTAAGATTGCTAAGGTGTTTCTAGTGTTCGCTACGCAGTTCTTAGATGGTGCCAAGGTGCTGCATTGCTAAGGTGTTGCTGGGTAGTTGTTAAGGTTTTCTTAGCTGATAGATAATTGAAAGCAAACAACACATATGTAGTCAGTTCTTGACGGGTTTCAGGGTCTATCAGAATTACCCTTGTGTCAAGAGTGAGAGATGAAGGAGTCCGTTTATGATGATTATGAGGCGTTGGGATGTTGAATAGACAGGTAAGAGAGACAGTAAGGGCTCGTGTGATGGTTTGGCAGTGTCTTTGGCCTTGGGCTTAGGGCTTCTCATTATTGAAGGGACAATGTCTTATGAATAGACCTTCATAATCTAACACTGCTCAAGGAGATGAGTGACAGTCACAAGCATGTGAAATAACTGGTGAAATACATTTTTGAAGTGGTTTTGTGTTTTTGTAGCAAGTGAGCTGGAGCTGTGTCTAAATGGAAATAATACAAGCAATAAGAGAGTCACTAGATACACAGCTGCACATTTACCATGTTATCATTTTTAGCACATTTCAAAATCAATGGCAATTTTCATAGTGTACATTTCATAAATTACAATGTTGGGATGCCTAAATTCAGCTGTAGTATTTAAAATTGTTGATTTTAGTTTTAAATAATATATAATTTTAATGCTCCATGTATCACTTGTTGGCCATAACATGAAAATAACTATCATCTTATCTGTATCAACCAGAATTTTAATATTAGTACATTCCTGAAAAGAACCGGTAAATGAACCATTAGCTGGAATTAGTATCATAACCAGAATAATTAAATGATTCTCATCCTCAAAGTTGCAATGTAACAGAAGTATCAACAGATAATTTCTTCGCTATTGTGATGTATATCTGAGTGAAACAGGCTATCGATTTAAGGCGGGACTTGGTTCTATCAAATTTTGATTGGACAGAGGCAAATCTGAACAGGAGCTTGCAGTTGATTCCAAGGAGCAGAGTTTAAGCTGACTAAATGATTGGAGACGTGTGGTATACTGTACGTCACTAGAGAGAAGTCTGATGCTTCACTGGAAAAATCAAGTTATGAAATTTTGATTAAAAGCTTCAAGGCCATAAACAAACAAACGAATGAATAAAAGAAACAAACACATGCATGGATGAATTGTTCATAAGAAGATCAATAACATGCATTATTTTAACACGCACATGCATCAATAATATGCAGAAAATAGATTTTCCATTTATTGCCAACTTTTGGGCAAACAGCATCAATTATTATTCTAAACACATAATGTAACAAAATAAACAAATAAACAACATCCTCACCATTAGATGTTCGGCTATAGATTTAAAGCTTCAAAACATTTGAGTCCTCTGGAGGAAGAATGTCAGCAGTCTGGTATAAAGGACCAAAGATGAAGGACAACTCTTACTAAAAAGAAAGACAACAGGGTACACATAACTGAAGCACTGAGGCTGCTGAACAAAGGCTAAAGGTGCTGGAACCCAGCCTAAAGAAAAAAAATAAAAATAACAGAAGAGCTTGAAAGAATAAGTAGAAATATAGGAAAAATATATTTGAGAGGGGTTCTGGGGGAAAAAAGGAGAAGATGAAGAACCTACCAACAAGGAAACTCCTGTCTGGCAACATAGAAAAACATGTGTGAGTATGTAAGCAAACATCTGCTTTTTTTGTGTTTGTTTTTACTCTCAAAATAATGAGTAGAGAAAACTTCACAGCTTGTTTGTTTGTTGATTGACTGATTGATTGATTGATTGATTGATTGATTGATTGAAATAAGAATCTTTACAGAGTAAGAAAATGACATCTTGTGACATTTTTTTAATAAATCAAGATTTCTATACATATATATGGTCCTTAATATTCCACAAGCAAAATACAGTGATGGTGACACTCAAAATCACATCCCACATCATTATGGGAAGACATGCACTCTGCATCAAAGAGAACAACAAACATGACAACACTAGTGCAAATGATGCAGCAAACAAAGACTGAATGAAGACTGTAAACAATGATTTATTACTGAACTGCATTCAGCACTGCAGAAATAAATGTACTGTGTGTGTGTGTGTGTCCAACCCAGTCTGTGTGTTTGTGTGTGCATCATGATATACATGTACAACATGTGACACTGAATACTGGAGTAATGGCTGCTGGAAATTCCTTTTTTTTTTCTCCATCACAGAAATACATTTGAATTACACTGTAAAATACTGAGCCACTACATTATGACCACCTATCTAATAACCTGTAGAACCTCATTTAGCCCACAAAACAGCGACCATGTGGCGAGGTAATAATTCTGGGGTTTCTGGTACCATAATGTCAACATTATTGTTAAATTGTAATATCTCTCAATATATTAAAATAAATGCAGCTTTGGTGAGCATAAACGACTTAAAAAAAACATACTTTTGAAAAGCAGTATATTGAAACAGCAATACATGTATATATTAATAAGACAATATACAAAATTGAACTCCATGTTTAAAACAATGATTTTGAACTGAAAACTCCAAATAGGAGGCTTCACATCTGGTGAAAACTGATCCTGCGAGACCTCAATAAGAAAAAATGGCAGACAAACCTGACATTGTAATCATAAAGAAGGAGCTGAAAATGTCAGTGATGACAGCTGTTACTGCTTTAAGGTTCTTGGGTATCGTTTAATCAAAACAAAACCCCTAGAACAGGAATTCAGAAAACAGAAGCATGCCTGAAAGTTCCATTTCATATTTGTCAGACATTGGCATTTTAATTCAGACAGTTCAGATTAAAGAAAACAAAAGTCTGACACCTTCTGTGATTTAGAACAGTCAGAAATCTGAAGAGAACAGTTTTCTTCTATTTCTCTCTGCCTTAATAATTAGTTTGATGATGGCAGGTTATTATAGAAACAACTGAGCAAAAACACACACTCCCAACTGCCCAATTGTAAATATATATTTCGCACAAACCTTTTATTAGGCTCACAAACAACAATTTCAGTCAGAAACATTATGTGAGTAAAGCAACTAAAAAAGTCACAGTATTAAGAGACTGGGCAAAGCTTACTGCTGTGCAAAACATTCTGAGGTCGTCGTCTACTTCACTGAGTGTACTAGTCTCAGCATACATTACACGATTCAATAAATAGACTATTGTAAGAAGAATAAAGAAGCATTCTGAATTTGTTTTTTTGATTATTAAAATATGTAGAATTACATAATGATCAGACATGCAGACATTAAAAAAAAAAACACTACATAGATGATGTTTACAATGGTCCATAATGTGATCGTCCGTGTGTGTGTGTTTAATCTTATTTAATTGTAAACAAATAGAGGCACATCTTATCTGCTGTTTGCTATCTAAACTTGCTTCTCTCATTTAAGTAATGTGAAAAAGGCAAAGGAAGAGATAAAGAGAGAAAAATCTAAAGTGAAATGGAGAGAGAGGATTAAATCTAACCAAAAATCATTTGAATTGCCTATTACACTAATGATGATCACCCATGACACTCTCAAGTGCTGATTATCATTAGATTGTCAGAATAGAGACACTAAAATGACAATCCAGAAGTATGAAATGAATGGCAAGGACAAAATTAGTGACAGTTTGGTGGAACCAACAATAACAACATCTTAATCCAGAGGAGGGAAGCAATAGACCAGACACTGGGATCTAATGTTCAGCTCAGCAAAACAAAGGTGAGAAAAAGTTGATAAGAGAACCCTTCAGAATGATCTGTAGAGTAGAAAATGACTTAAATAAGACGTGTAAGAAAAAAACCGTAATAAAGACACATAAAAAATTCACTAACACAGATTTAGACAGATTTGTGAACAATATTTGAGAGAAATAGGCCTTTTATGTACATAGAAAAAGTCTTAGATCTTTGAGTTCAGCTCATGAAAAATGGGGGCAAAAACAAAAGTGTTGCGTTTATAATTTTGTTCAGTGTATGTCACAGCCATGTTCGTCACTTTGCAGTTCCCTTAAAGCTTAAACATTTCCGATGTGGTCTGCGCCTATTTGCAGCGCGTTTCTTTATTTGTTTGTGTTGTGAGGATTTGCAGCGCGTTTCTTTATTTGGTTGTGCTGTGAGCATTTGCAGTGCGTTTCTTTATTTGGTCGTGTTGTGAGTATTTGCAGCGCGTTTCTGTTTTTGCAGCACGTTTCTTTATTTGGTTGTGTTGTGAGCGTTTGCAGCATGTGTGTTGTCAAATTGATGAAGATGTTTTCTTAATTTGGAGGTGTTTTTTCTATTTGCATGTGTTTTTTCATTTGCAGTGTGTTGAGCTCTCTCCACCACCGTATGAAACCGCAATTTTTTGAAACTGGGTCCCAGAGTGGATAAATCTAAAAAACGACACCCTTGATTTTCATGTGTACAGCCAGTCTGTATATTTTGTGAAACAGTGATGTCATCACCCCAAGTCTTGCGAGGTTTTTGCTCATGCTCCAAGTCTTCTTCTCCGTTTTTAGTGTATCTCTGTGGCAGAATTGCAGCGCCACATACTTGTCTGGCATGTATACTACATCGTTTTGAGTCGGTTTCAGTGGTTTCATGTATACACAGATATTTCATGAGATGACACCGTGTTTGCGGAATTTTTTTTAGAATGAGGAAAAAAAGATTGGATAGATAAAGCTATTGGCTTTGTGTGGATGAGCCCTTACCTACATCTTGGATGGAGATGGATGGATCAGATTTTAAGATTGCAGAAAACACATTAAACGTCATTTTGATGGTTTTTCTATTGCAGTAACATTAATTGCGGTAACAGTCCTACAAGGTTGGGAAGGGAACAGGTGTTGCAAAAGTAAGACCACTGAACTGTTGCTAATTCTTGTATTTTTTTCCTCTTTTTATAGTAGCAGTACATTGATTACAGCAGGAGCTGGGGACTGAGTTACATCCACAGCACAGAACATCAATACACAAACCTTTTCTAAGCCTGCTCATGTTTGATCACACTGTCACTACTGGAACACTCAAATCCTTGTAGGATGTTAACCAAAACAAATTACTTTATTTTGTAGCCATAAATGAGATTCAAACCTGCTGGATTGTTAAAGCCTAGCCCGAACATTCAAAAAAGCCTTGAAGTCTGAAGATTTATTTAGGCTTTATGTATTTTGGAAGCACCTTAGCTAAGCAGTTTTAAGATTGCTAAGGTGTTTCTAGTGTTCGCTACGCAGTTCTTAGATGGTGCCAAGGTGCTGCATTGCTAAGGTGTTGCTGGGTAGTTGTTAAGGTTTTCTTAGCTGATAGATAATTGAAAGCAAACAACACATATGTAGTCAGTTCTTGACGGGTTTCAGGGTCTATCAGAATTACCCTTGTGTCAAGAGTGAGAGATGAAGGAGTCCGTTTATGATGATTATGAGGCGTTGGGATGTTGAATAGACAGGTAAGAGAGACAGTAAGGGCTCGTGTGATGGTTTGGCAGTGTCTTTGGCCTTGGGCTTAGGGCTTCTCATTATTGAAGGGACAATGTCTTATGAATAGACCTTCATAATCTAACACTGCTCAAGGAGATGAGTGACAGTCACAAGCATGTGAAATAACTGGTGAAATACATTTTTGAAGTGGTTTTGTGTTTTTGTAGCAAGTGAGCTGGAGCTGTGTCTAAATGGAAATAATACAAGCAATAAGAGAGTCACTAGATACACAGCTGCACATTTACCATGTTATCATTTTTAGCACATTTCAAAATCAATGGCAATTTTCATAGTGTACATTTCATAAATTACAATGTTGGGATGCCTAAATTCAGCTGTAGTATTTAAAATTGTTGATTTTAGTTTTAAATAATATATAATTTTAATGCTCCATGTATCACTTGTTGGCCATAACATGAAAATAACTATCATCTTATCTGTATCAACCAGAATTTTAATATTAGTACATTCCTGAAAAGAACCGGTAAATGAACCATTAGCTGGAATTAGTATCATAACCAGAATAATTAAATGATTCTCATCCTCAAAGTTGCAATGTAACAGAAGTATCAACAGATAATTTCTTCGCTATTGTGATGTATATCTGAGTGAAACAGGCTATCGATTTAAGGCGGGACTTGGTTCTATCAAATTTTGATTGGACAGAGGCAAATCTGAACAGGAGCTTGCAGTTGATTCCAAGGAGCAGAGTTTAAGCTGACTAAATGATTGGAGACGTGTGGTATACTGTACGTCACTAGAGAGAAGTCTGATGCTTCACTGGAAAAATCAAGTTATGAAATTTTGATTAAAAGCTTCAAGGCCATAAACAAACAAACGAATGAATAAAAGAAACAAACACATGCATGGATGAATTGTTCATAAGAAGATCAATAACATGCATTATTTTAACACGCACATGCATCAATAATATGCAGAAAATAGATTTTCCATTTATTGCCAACTTTTGGGCAAACAGCATCAATTATTATTCTAAACACATAATGTAACAAAATAAACAAATAAACAACATCCTCACCATTAGATGTTCGGCTATAGATTTAAAGCTTCAAAACATTTGAGTCCTCTGGAGGAAGAATGTCAGCAGTCTGGTATAAAGGACCAAAGATGAAGGACAACTCTTACTAAAAAGAAAGACAACAGGGTACACATAACTGAAGCACTGAGGCTGCTGAACAAAGGCTAAAGGTGCTGGAACCCAGCCTAAAGAAAAAAAATAAAAATAACAGAAGAGCTTGAAAGAATAAGTAGAAATATAGGAAAAATATATTTGAGAGGGGTTCTGGGGGAAAAAAGGAGAAGATGAAGAACCTACCAACATGGAAACTCCTGTCTGGCAACATAGAAAAACATGTGTGAGTATGTAAGCAAACATCTGCTTTTTTTGTGTTTGTTTTTACTCTCAAAATAATGAGTAGAGAAAACTTTACAGCTTGTTTGTTTGTTGATTGACTGATTGATTGATTGATTGATTGATTGATTGATTGATTGATTGATTGATTGATTGATTGATTGATTGATTGATTGATTGATTGATTGATTGATTGATTGATTGATTGATTGATTGATTGATTGATTGATTGATTGATTGATTGATTGATTGATTGATTGATTGATTGATTGATTGATTGATTGATTGATTGATTGATTGATTGATTGATTGATTGATTGATTGATTGATTGATTGATTGATTGATTGATTGATTGATTGATTGATTGATTGATTGATTGATTGATTGATTGATTGATTGATTGATTGATTGATTGATTGATTGATTGATTGATTGATTGAAATAAGAATCTTTACAGAGTAAGAAAATGACATCTTGTGACATTTTTTTAATAAATCAAGATTTCTATACATATATATGGTCCTTAATATTCCACAAGCAAAATACAGTGATGGTGACACTCAAAATCACATCCCACATCATTATGGGAAGACATGCACTCTGCATCAAAGAGAACAACAAACATGACAACACTAGTGCAAATGATGCAGCAAACAAAGACTGAATGAA
Source organism: Sinocyclocheilus rhinocerous (assembly GCF_001515625.1). NCBI lineage: Eukaryota > Metazoa > Chordata > Actinopteri > Cypriniformes > Cyprinidae > Sinocyclocheilus > Sinocyclocheilus rhinocerous. The sequence goes on along the minus strand of NW_015623500.1, from coordinate 348,258 downwards.
GACTGTAAACAATGATTTATTACTGAACTGCATTCAGCACTGCAGAAATAAATGTACTGTGTGTGTGTGTGTGTCCAACCCAGTCTGTGTGTTTGTGTGTGCATCATGATATATATGTACAACATGTGACACTGAATACTGGAGTAATGGCTGCTGGAAATTCCTTTTTTTTTTCCTCCATCACAGAAATACATTTGAATTACACTGTAAAATACTGAGCCACTACATTATGACCACCTATCTAATAACCTGTAGAACCTCATTTAGCCCACAAAACAGCGACCATGTGGCGAGGTAATAATTCTGGGGTTTCTGGTACCATAATGTCAACATTATTGTTAAATTGTAATATCTCTCAATATATTAAAATAAATGCAGCTTTGGTGAGCATAAACGACTTAAAAAAAACATACTTTTGAAAAGCAGTATATTGAAACAGCAATACATGTATATATTAATAAGACAATATACAAAATTGAACTCCATGTTTAAAACAATGATTTTGAACTGAAAACTCCAAATAGGAGGCTTCACATCTGGTGAAAACTGATCCTGCGAGACCTCAATAAGAAAAAATGGCAGACAAACCTGACATTGTAATCATAAAGAAGGAGCTGAAAATGTCAGTGATGACAGCTGTTACTGCTTTAAGGTTCTTGGGTATCGTTTAATCAAAACAAAACCCCTAGAACAGGAATTCAGAAAACAGAAGCATGCCTGAAAGTTCCATTTCATATTTGTCAGACATTGGCATTTTAATTCAGACAGTTCAGATTAAAGAAAACAAAAGTCTGACACCTTCTGTGATTTAGAACAGTCAGAAATCTGAAGAGAACAGTTTTCTTCTATTTCTCTCTGCCTTAATAATTAATTTGATGATGGCAGGTTATTATAGAAACAACTGAGCAAAAACACACACTCCCAACTGCCCAATTGTAAATATATATTTCGCACAAACCTTTTATTAGGCTCACAAACAACAATTTCAGTCAGAAACATTATGTGAGTAAAGCAACTAAAAAAGTCACAGTATTAAGAGACTGGGCAAAGCTTACTGCTGTGCAAAACATTCTGAGGTCGTCGTCTACTTCACTGAGTGTACTAGTCTCAGCATACATTACACGATTCAATAAATAGACTATTGTAAGAAGAATAAAGAAGCATTCTGAATTTGTTTTTTTGATTATTAAAATATGTAGAATTACATAATGATCAGACATGCAGACATTAAAAAAAAAAACACTACATAGATGATGTTTACAATGGTCCATAATGTGATCGTCCGTGTGTGTGTGTTTAATCTTATTTAATTGTAAACAAATAGAGGCACATCTTATCTGCTGTTTGCTATCTAAACTTGCTTCTCTCATTTAAGTAATGTGAAAAAGGCAAAGGAAGAGATAAAGAGAGAAAAATCTAAAGTGAAATGGAGAGAGAGGATTAAATCTAACCAAAAATCATTTGAATTGCCTATTACACTAATGATGATCACCCATGACACTCTCAAGTGCTGATTATCATTAGATTGTCAGAATAGAGACACTAAAATGACAATCCAGAAGTATGAAATGAATGGCAAGGACAAAATTAGTGACAGTTTGGTGGAACCAACAATAACAACATCTTAATCCAGAGGAGGGAAGCAATAGACCAGACACTGGGATCTAATGTTCAGCTCAGCAAAACAAAGGTGAGAAAAAGTTGATAAGAGAACCCTTCAGAATGATCTGTAGAGTAGAAAATGACTTAAATAAGACGTGTAAGAAAAAAACCGTAATAAAGACACATAAAAAATAAATTCACTGTCTAAGAAAAGATTTAATTTCATGTAGCTTGTGCTGCCAAGTTTCACTAACAAATAACTACATAAAAATTATTAGGATTCATTATGATTCAAAAACTTTACAAGCCATTCAGAGACTCTCACACCACCTACTCATTACAGTTGCAACAGAGTTTCACATTTTATTTTGACCTCTTAAAGGATTAGTTCTCCAAATGAAAATTTGTTGTAATGTATTCACCATCAGGCCATCTAAGATGTAGATGCAGTGAATGGGTGCCGTCAGATTGAGAGCCCAAATAAATAAGACGTGTAAGAAAAAAACCGTAATAAAGACACATAAAAAATAAATTCACTGTCTAAGAAAAGATTTAATTTCATGTAGCTTGTGCTGCCAAGTTTCACTAACAAATAACTACATAAAAATTATTAGGATTCATTATGATTCAAAAACTTTACAAGCCATTCAGAGACTCTCACACCACCTACTCATTACAGTTGCAACAGAGTTTCACATTTTATTTTGACCTCTTAAAGGATTAGTTCTCCAAATGAAAATTTGTTGTAATGTATTCACCATCAGGCCATCTAAGATGTAGATGCAGTGAATGGGTGCCGTCAGATTGAGAGCCCAAACAGCTGATAAAAACATCACAATAATCCACAAGTAATTCACACAAAACACCAAAATGTCAGTACATAAAAGTCAATTTAAAAAGTCCATTCCCTGTTGTCCTCTTACATCGAAATCCACTGCCATATTAGTTTAAAACATTTTCGCTTGTAAACGGTGTTTCATCTGTGCATTTTTTTCCCTGATTCAGACAAGACAACTTTTTCAATGAAGTATTATAGATAGAGGACTCATTTTAGCCAGAATTGCAATTGTTTGAAGTTACAAATCTCTTCTGGATGACCTAAACGTGAATAAACTTTCAGCAAATTTCCTTTTTTTTGGGTGAGCTACTCCTTTAAATGCATAATATAAATAAGATATTGCCCATGTGCATTTGAACATACTTGCTGTATATAACTTAAAATTATGCATCTTTTAAAAAGCAATGATTGGCTTTGAAGAAATTGACATTACACCTTAACTCACATTAACCTTCCAGAATTGCTCTGGATGATGAGTGATGTTCCATTTTTTTAGCTACATTCATTCAGTTTATTAGTATATTATAACTGTTATTGGCCTTTATACCTTTGGTGTTGTATTTCAGTTTATATGCAGTATATTGGAGTTTAGTATAAGTTTAGAATTTAATACTGGAATTTCACAAATACTAGAAGTATGTGATTAGAAAAATGTTTGTGGAATGTAACATACAGGAGCTGATATATGATTTCACAGTCTGACATATTCATTTGTATTTGCATTTAGAGACCTGGAGAAACAGAGACAGAGGTGAAACTTGTCATTTGTTTTCAATGCTTATTCAAGGCTTTGTGGTTTTAAACATTGTCCTGACAGTCGTAAGGTTTTTTTTTTCTTCTTTTTTTTTAGTGTGTGTGTGTGTGTGTGTGTGTGTGTGTGTGTGTGTGTAGTAGGTAAGCATTTGAAAATTGCATGATATAAAATAGATGAGCTATATTCATTGGTCCCACTTCTTATTAGGTGGCCTTAACTACTATATAATTACATCAAAAAATAAGTAGAATGTACTTATTGTGTTCATATTGTGCTGCTATCAAGGTGGGATAGTAGGATACGGGTAAGGTTAGGTGGTGTGGGTAGGTTTAAGGGTGGGTTAAGGTGTAAGGGATTGGTCAACAGTGCAATTATATAAATGTAATTACAGAAATTAATTACAGATGCAATTATATGCAGGTATTCTTTTAAAATGTAAGTACAATGTAAAAGCATATATGTACACAATAAGTGCATTGTATTAAATGATTCATTTAAATGTAAGTACATAGTAGTTAAGAACACCTAATATAAAGAGGAACCTATTCATTTACTCTTATCCAATCATAATGCAGCCTTTGTTTAAAAGATCCTCTAACAAACTGCCATTTGTTGTTTCCATGTGCCAGTGTTTGCATACTATCTTCACCACCCCACTGCCACCAGTTTGCTGACCGTGTGTAGGCTCCTCATCCCTGCTGTCTTCCTCCGGTGAAATCTGACGTTTGAGCAAAAATCTGTGAAGCCCAAACATGATCGCTAAATAACAAGCAAATGTTTGGGACATAAATCTCCCTGGTGGAGAAGTCGCCAGTACTGCAATATGATGATTATATGCTTTTGATACTAATGTTGTATTCTCAGTCTGGTTCATCTATATTCTCAGTCTTCATTATAAGTGACTCATCTGTTGATATTTTTGGTAACATTTTATTTTAGGGTCTCTTAACTAGTTGATTATTAGCATGCATATTACTAGAATATTAGCCACATATTAATGCCTTATTCTACATCCCTAATTCTACCCAATACGACATTTGATGCCATTTCACTTACCGTCTGCAGTTCTGAATCATGACCGGGATCATTTATAATTGGGAACGCTCCATCTTTCAGTATCAAACGATGTGCAATTACAGCGTCGAACTGGGCCTTGTTTATAAAACGTTCGTCAACAAACACACTTGTGAAACTGTATCCACTGTTTACATAACGCTGGGTTCTTTAAGAAGCTGAACAAAGTTATCTTTCCCTTACAACCAAAAACACACTTCTTTGGAGACATTCTTCCGGAGCAAGTCCAGTACAGCTGCGCGGCCGGATGAAGCGCGTTGATGGGCACGGTCTCGCTCTCGCTCTGGTCGATGCGTGCGCGAGCGCGCTCTTCCGGGAGAAATGGCCATATAAGGAGTTCCACCCTCGTTTCCGTCATGAAGAAAAAAAGAAACTTGTACGAACCCGGAAGTAAGGTGGTTACACTTTTAGCTCACTGTGACACACACATTGTGACCACACCATGAGAATCGTGTGAGCTCATGGTGACATCATTGTGAGATCAAATTGTTGACTGGGAAGTGTTCCCTATTCTAAAGTGTTACCATATATATATATATATATTGCATTAAAGTCCTGAGTTTATTAGCAGCTGTAGAGGAAAGATGCCTGGAGGATGAACAATAACTCTTTTACCTTTGATGGCTGACTCATGAAGGTTTTTGGCGAAGCCGCACTCTCAAGGATGAGATTATAGGTAATGCTCAGTGACAAGCACATTTAGTTTACTGACATAAATGACAAATCAACTCAAATGTTTCAAATATGGGTGGGCATATATATATATATGTGTGTGTGTGTGTGTGTGTGTGT
>NW_015623500.1:335388-343122 GCF_001515625.1 Sinocyclocheilus rhinocerous | reverse complement strand
CACACACACATGCATGTATATATTTAAGAAAAATATGCTATGTTTATATATTAAATATATTTATATATAATATGAATTATAGAAATATTTACATGTAAATATATGTTAAAAAAATTTAAATTTATAGGTGTATGTGTGTGTATTTATATATACATAATAAATAAACACAGTACACACACATATATTATGTAAACAAAAACGTTTATTTTGGATGCGATTAATTGCAATTAATCGCTTGACAGCACTAATATATATATAAATATATATATAGTATGTAAATGATCTCTGATGAATGTACCTAAGGTTCTGGGCATTGTGGAAACCATGTGGACAGCATACAAAAGGCCTTTTTTTGACCTGTCACACTTTAATGGAGGTATTTTACCATAAAATGGATGGATCTTGACAATATCATGGTGCTGTATTCTTTCTCTGAGAAAAGATCTTAAAAATGGACTTCTGAGTAAGAATATGTTCCTGACCATAGGTTATCATTTTATTTCTGAAGTATTCTTTCTGCCCTATATGTATTTTACTTGATCATTATGATTCATATTCAAACTTCATCTACACAAAACACCTAAGCCATATGACGATGAATGTACATGGCATACATAAAATATTTTGTTTATTCAAAATATAAATTGCTCCAAAGCAGAAGGTAAGCATACGGAAAGGCAGAAGTCATGGTCATGTAGCCAGTTTATTGGGTGATTTATGATTTGGAGTGAAATATGCATGCACTGTTTGTTGCCTAACTAACCCCTGAGTACAGAGAGACTGTGTAAGGCATAATAAATGATGCAACTTTATTTTTAAATTCTATATTTATTGACACATTAACACACTTTGACTGGCTTAAATTTTGTCAAAAAATTATAAATTATAATTGTATATTTTTCTTTGCTTATTTCTTTGCATTCCGTTGTGATGTGCTACAATTCTCAGTCGATAAAATCAATAAGATATTTAATATTCCTTCAGTGCTCTACAGTCAATGCACTAAATCACCACACAATTTTTTTTTGTTTTTTACATACGAACAAAAGGCAGAAGTTCAGACAGGCCAGCTGAGACATCATCTAATTTGAAAATGAATGAAAGGTTTTCTAAATTGGCAAGCTTTTTGAAATGACTTGTCCAGGAAGACAAAGCTATACAAAGAAAATACTGGAAAGCACTCCAAATCTGAATGACAGCAGGAACATTTTGGAAAATTACTGCTTTCCTCATGTGTCCCACATTCTGGTATTATTCAAATCAGAGGCAGAGAGTGTCTCAATTAAGCAATTTAGGTGTATGAATCCAAAATTAGTTTTTAATCAAAAAAGACAGAATGCCGATAGAATATATATATATATATATATATATATATATATATATATATGAGATGTAGCCTCAATTATCTTTTCTTTTTTACAATCATAGGTGATGATCATAGGTGTGAATTTGGGTGAAAGGATGTCATCTACTTTACTCTGCAAAATAACGCCTATGAGAAAAAGCGTATGACTAATCTTTTTTTTCTTCCTCTAATGGGTATTTATGAAAGACTTACTTTAGGGGATATTTCACGTCACATTCACTTTTGTTTCACCAGTGGGTTGACGAATCGGCCGTCTGAAGAAATGGAGTGCTGTCAGATTTCACTACGGTGGCTCATGAATTTTGCTCCAGGACACTTGTTTCTCCTCATCCACTCGTAAAAGAGGGAAATTACCTCAATCAATCATGTCAGGGGCCCGACTGAGACCCGACTTCATTAGGTCAGCAGCTTGGACACCAATCATACTTATTTTTTTATTTCCGTTAGCTTCTTTTTTGGCTTTTCCCCTCATTCAGACCTGTAAACCGCACAGCTCCTGATGCATTGCAGTGATGGTCTCACTGGTCATTAAAGTGGAAATGAACAAGCGGCCTGTGTGTCAGTCAATATGGATTTCTTCATGGAAGCTTTGGTTAGGCAGTGCAGAAGTAAGAGGTGTTATTGAATGCCAGCAGGTAGCCACCCAATTGCCTATTGCACTCATGAAATTATGCCAATGGTCAATTCACATTTAAGTATAGCATACACCCAAAAAACTGTAACACACGCCCTATGAGAACATCTCCAATGAGCCAGCTATTTCCAGAATGATGGTGTGTTTTCATCCATATTTTTAGTCTGCTTCCCATCTCTCTCTTTTGCTCTGTTTCTCTATGTTTCTCTCTCCATTCTGTTCACTCTGCTGGTGCCAGCATGAGTTCTGGCCTGGGTGTGTTTTTGTTGCTCTCCTTCCCGACAGCTTGACAGCGGGAAACTGACCATCATTTTCCCCCTCAGCAAACAATTCCCCAGCCCATACCAAACCCTGCCAGCTAAACCCTATGGGTGCTCTCATCTTTACCTTTAGAGACCCCATACAATGGCAGTTTTCTGTCATGTTTTAGCATTTTACTGATTAAAACAGGATGTTTGGGGAGGGAGACAAAAGTATTTTTATTTATTTATTTTTTTTTTTAAATAGCCAATACTCTTTAGTTTGTGTCACAAACAAAAAGCATGATGACATTTCCATTCTAGAGAGAATTCTAGAATGCAACATGAGTCATTTTTGGGCCTGTTTTCCCTGAAAATAAAGACAGTGAATTTTAAATTAAATATATACACTGTAAAAACAAATGAGCTGATTCAGCATAAAATAATTTATAACGTGGCTGCCTTAAGATGTTGTGTTAGGTATGCTAAGGAACGTCTTGTATGCACATAGTTCTTTAAACCCTGAATTAATGATTGGGGTGGCAAAAATGAAGTCTGATCAACTTTGTATTTCAACTTTTCAACTTTTTTTTTTTTTTTTTGGCTATACCAACAACAAAAAAGAGTCATTCAAACTTGAATCCCAGTTGGGACAATATAACATTAGTGAGACCAACCAACTTGTATTGCTATCTTGAGTGGTACAAACATGAAAAGAAAATTTGTTTGAACTACACATCTTGTTGAATTATCTTATCTTTATCTTCATCTTATTTGACATGTCATGTTTATTCAAAGAACTGAACTGTGTAACTTAAGTTTGTTTTCAGTACTACATTAAAAATGATTCATGGACATATAAGAACATTCAGAATGCTATTTTATGCAATTACATTCAGCGAGGTGTAGCTGAACATTGTCAAATTTCATTAACATGTTTCTTCAAAACATTTATCTAAAAAATTGTATGAAAAATAGTACACATATAAAACTTTACCTTGAGGTGCTAAGGTTCTCAATTTATATTTTCACAATAGCTGTCATAAAAATGCATCAACAAAAACATATCAAGAGATAAAAATCAAAATAGAAACATATCAAGTGAATATCGCTTGATATCAAATGTCAAACATCTAGTATGTTAAAAAAAATTTACATCAAAATAAAATAAACAGAAAATGTAAGGGTTTATGTTAAGTACATAAGAAAGTCCCATCAAACTGCCAAAAGCAGTTGGTAGATCACTAGTGGTGTAACCATATATTGTGTTTTATATACGTTTTGAAGTGTGGACTTTCAATTGAGGGACAGAAATATTAATGTGAAATATGTTTTTACAGTGTATGTGATAAAAGTTTAATTTTCAACACCAACCTTAAATGTCACAGTTTTTGGTCACATGTAAGAAACCAGTGAGTTTTGAACATTGGCGTTAGTATGTTTGAGGTTTACGTCACTATATTTGGTGTTATATGTATGCATTAATCAGTGTTTTGATTTGAGTAAATAAAGGCATACATTTTTAATCTCTTCATCATACAAAGTATGGATTAATCTCACACAACATTTGCGTGCTGTTTGAAGCTTGCAAGTCCCATTGACTTTCAGAATATTAACATTTTTAATACAAATATATAAAGCACCTGTCCGCAGAGTTTTGTCTGACATATTGTCATACTGTGTTTTTATCATAAAATCAGGTAAAATAACCGTTGCGGTGCTGCAAAACGATTAACTTTTTACTACAACAAAAATAGCAATGTACAGTGAAAGAATTGCAAGATTTACTAGTAATTATCTACTTTACAGTTTTTTTACAATTATTTTTGCACTAATAACAGAAGCTTCATGTCATTTTTCAAAACTCTAGACACAAAACTCGTTCATATCTTTAAAGAAGCCTTGCATTTGCAGAAGCATGGGTTCAAAAAAAATTATTATGAAATATCATAGGAACATTACTTTAGATCACCCACACACAAGATATCCATAGTTTCACTGTGTATTTGTTAGTACAATCATTAAATATAGTTGTACAAAATATGTGATTCAGGTTTCATTGTTGTACTGTAGACTAAAGAGAATAATACAGACACAGTGGTATCAATGAATTACTGTAATGTGAAATTTACTGATGAATTAAAATCACATCATAGGTTTTCCAAAGGAAAAAAATAGTTTAAAAAAAGAAAAAAACAATACAGTACTGTAAACTGAAGTGTTCCTTACTGCACTATGCATCTATGTTTCCATCAACCCAGTCTTGTGGATTTGGCCACAGGTTCTCATTTACATCACAATGGATGTTTTCATTCGCTAAACATCTTGGAAAGAATCTTCTGGCATGGCGAATCCAGGCCTGACACTGATCTGCTGTGATGTCATTGCATGCATCATCCATGGCCTGGAGAAGAGTGACTTGTTCGTGACGGTGCCTATCATAGACCTGCCACCTCCATGTGGAGAAAAACTCCTCAATCGGGTTAAGGAAAGGGGAGTATGGAGGTAAAGACAGGGTGAGAAATTGTGGATGGGCCTGAAACCATGCTTGGACCATTTGAGCATGATAAAACTGAACATTATCCCAAACTATTACGTAGGTCACACCATCAGCTCTAGAGACCTGATTTAGCTCATCAAGGAAGGCTATGAGGTGAGCTGCATTATATAACCCAAGGTCTGCTTCCAACTACTCCATCTTCTGATATAGGTGCACACATGGTGATGTTGGCTCCACGTTGTCCAGGTACTTGGACGGTTGCCCGCTGGCCAATTAAATTCCTACCTCTCCTCCTTGTGTCAGGGTTCTGTCACTTTGGTCTAGTTTATTCATGGTTTTGTGACAGAGCCCTGACACTCCCATCATGCCGTGTTTTTATGTGAGTGCGCGGCTTCGAGTGTGCTTCAAGCCGTGCGCTTTCTTGTCTGTGTGCCTTATTTCATGTTGGAGCATGGTGTTCGGATCCCGGCACTCATGTCTTGTTCAGATTCAGTTTCGGTTTGGTGTCGGTGTTCGGACACTCACGCTCCATGTTCTGTTTTGTTGTGTCGTTGCATGCAGCTCGTGTTTTCGACTGTGGGCTTTCATGTTACGTCTTGTGCTGTGTAGCACGCAGCTTGTGTTTTTCATCGGCTGCGTGCTTTTATGTTGTCATGTCTTGTGTGAACACGTGGCTTATGAGTATTCTCATTAGCTGTGTGTTCATGGCTTGTGATTTGTTTTGCTGGCCATGTGCTTGTTTTTGTTTTGTGTGAGCACATGACTTTTGTCTTTGTTTCCTGTGTGCCATGTGTTCTCATGTCAATTGTCTACCCCCACCCATCTTGTTACCTGATTATTGGTTAATTTGCCCCACCTGTGTTTCCCTCGTTACCCTCCTCATTTGCTCCCTATTTATTCTCCTTGTGTTTGCAGTCCTGTGCCAGTTTGTCGTCGTATTTACCCTTGTGGTTTCCTGCTTTGTCCTGTCTTGCCAAGCTTGATGGCAGCCCGTTTTCCTCCCTCGGGTTGTTGTTGTTGTTGTTGTTGTTGTTGTTGTTGTTGTTGTTGTTGTTTGTTTTGTTTTATTTTATTATTAATAAAGCCCGTTCTCCTGCACCATTGAGTCCTCGCTCCATCCTTCACCTCCCATCCCTGACACCTTGTCTTGGCCAGGTTAAAGTCTGCGTCATCCAAAAATATGAATTTGTGATGGTTTTCATCATCATCCAGCTCCATCACGCTCTAAAACGACAAAGACAATTACTGATTACAATGATAAAGAATGTTTGGGTGTTTTTTTTCTCCCCCAAAAACAGGCAGATTGATCATACCTGAACATACTCGGTCCTCAGTTGCTTCACTCTATCTGTATTTCTTTCAAAAGGCACACGGTATAGTTGTTTTAAAGCCTCCTGGGCCCGTATTCACAAAACATTTTATCTTACCACTAAGAGTTCTCCTAAATGGCAGTAAAAGTTTTTAGCTAAGAGTTTTCTTTTAAAACCTATTCACAAAGCTGCTGAGACAAACTTTTACTTAGAATAGAGAGAAGTCTTAAGCTAAGAGTAAGGGCGGGGTTACTTTAATTGCCTACATAGCCTAATAAGCGCTCAAGCACACGCAAAAGGTTTGCCACAGCACACCGGCAAATGTAATCATTATGAATGTGTTAGGGAAAAACAGCAAGTGCCATGCGTCAGACATTTGACGAGTAGGGAGTGAGACTGTGTTGATTTTTCATGTCTGTAATAATGCAAGCATACACGGAGATTCGAAGTGACGTGCTCAAGTTCACAGAGTCCGAGACGGCAGAAAGCGCATCCAGTTTGCTTTCAGCGCAACGTTTCGTTGTTATTCTGAGTCTTTACAGATACAAAAGATGCATTACTCTTATCTGTATGGCCAAAAAATGACGAAGTATTTTAAGAGCAAATGATATCCGGCGCCTCCATCTGTCATGCAGTAGCCCAAGCGCGCCACTTTTCAGCTTCCACACTCCGCGCAAACACGTGAACTGCGCACTTTTTTCTAGGCTAACATTAGATTGAGCTGCCATGTAAAGTTGCTACTTGTTGTGTATTAATACGTATTTTTTATGTAAGAAAATAGTATTATTGAATTCTGTAAATGTTGTGACTTTTGACCTCTCTTCCCATTGGTTGGCTGGGGGCAGGATATATAAAAAGGGCGGTGCACCGAGAGCGGGAGTGAAGATGGAGAAAGAAATGTGATTGTATGTGAACTGTTCTGATTGTAAGAATTTTCTTTTAGTTAATCAGTAAAAATAAAAGTGCACCAATTCAAAAGAACATCGTTATTGTATGGTCTTTGGCAAATACATAACACTAAATACATTTTTAGATGATAAGCCATATTTGAGGTCGATGAATGTTAGGAGAGCATATGGATGTCATGCCCAATGTACTATATTACCACATAGACCAGTCGTTAACGATTTGTCCGTCACGGACTGCGTGATTTCGCCACTTCGTGTGGAATTTTTTTTTCTGCGACTAAGCGACTAATACAATTTTGGTAATATGCATATAAACAGCCTTTTAATTAGCAGAGTAGAATAATCATGGCTGATAGTAAGACATGCAAACATAAAATAAAACCAAACTGGACGCGAGAACAGCTATATATTAAGGATATAATCAAAAATTTGGAGTTGGGATAACCTCCAAACCAAAGCCGATAACTTTTTAAAAGCTCATTATCGTCAAATGTTTCTAAAATGTTTATATTCCGAGGTAGATTGCTGGCAACAGCCATTTTAGGATAGTTCAGATTTGGTCTTAGTGACTTAGGAGTCCTCTTCACTACTCCTAACGTTTCACAGATTTAGGAGCTAATTTTAGTGCTAAAACGCTTTGTGAAATACTCTTAGAACAAAAATTTAGGAGTCCTAAATTTAGGACTGACACATACATTACTTTTAAGATTTTCTCCTAAATCGACGAGTTATGAGCTACTTTTAGCCTTAAGATGTTTTGTGAATACGGGCCCTGAT
>NW_015623500.1:314107-335290 GCF_001515625.1 Sinocyclocheilus rhinocerous | reverse complement strand
GCGCACTTTTTTCTAGGCTAACATTAGATTGAGCTGCCATGTAAAGTTGCTACTTGTTGTGTATTAATACGTATTTTTTATGTAAGAAAATAGTATTATTGAATTCTGTAAATGTTGTGACTTTTGACCTCTCTTCCCATTGGTTGGCTGGGGGCAGGATATATAAAAAGGGCGGTGCACCGAGAGCGGGAGTGAAGATGGAGAAAGAAATGTGATTGTATGTGAACTGTTCTGATTGTAAGAATTTTCTTTTAGTTAATCAGTAAAAATAAAAGTGCACCAATTCAAAAGAACATCGTTATTGTATGGTCTTTGGCAAATACATAACACTAAATACATTTTTTGTCCCTATTTTACCCAGCACTGGGTTGTATTTAACCCAGCATTTTTTAGAGCGTAGTCTTAATGACTTAGGAGTCCTCTTCACTACTCCTAACGTTTCACAGATTTAGGAGCTAATTTTAGTGCTAAAACGCTTTGTGAAATACTCTTAGAAAAAAATTAATTTAGGACACGCTCATTATTTTTAAGATTTTCTCCTAAATCGGCGAGTTTTGAGCTACTTTTAGCCTTAAGATGTTTTGTGAATACGGGCCCTGATGTCTTTTCAGCACCCATGCAATAGTCGGCAAACTTATGGCTTCCACATTGCTGAAAATGTTGTCATTGACCAAGATGTGTTGCCGAATTTCTGTCAGGCGAATATCATTTCTGGACCGAAACAAATTGACCACAGCCTGCTTTTGTTGGTCAGTCAGAATTTTGCTTCTGCCTCCCCTATTTGGCCTAGTCTCTATTCTGCAGGGAGAAAGTTACAGTAAGAACAAATTTACAGAAATCACATCACACTCTGTGGTACACACTGCCATGCTGTATACACTAATTTACTGTAGCAGTTTCAAGTAGCTTAAACTTTAGTGGATTCTGAAGACTTACCAGTTCTCATTGCGGAAAGTTCTGATGATTGAGGCCACAGATGATCTTCTGAGATTTGGTTGAAACATTGTAGCTGCTGCACTCATTGTCATGCCATGATTTATGACATAGTCTACAACTATAGTTCTGATTTCATTCGACACCCTTTGCTGTTGCTGCCGGTGTCTAGGTCTGTGGTCTTGTCCCCTACCACATTCACCCACACCTCTCAAATGAGGCCCTCGGCCACCTCTCAAAAGGGGTGCTTGTCCCCTTCTATTTCTTTGACCACCATGTAATCCTTGCCTTTCACCGTCCACTTCTGACTCCATGTCCTCACTATGTAGAGTAGGCTACTAGGATACCACTCATCTTACTTATATATGCGTACAAATATGTGAAATCAATCAGCAGTAATGAGTAGCCAATAACTCATTAAAACCACAAAAGCAATTACGTAAAAGTGACATCTTGCATACAGTAATGTTGAATGCGAAAATGTGTTCTGTAAAAGTGGTACATTGGACCATAGAAACCATATCTGATAAAGAATGAAATATGACATCCATAGATAATGTAGTCCATCTGGGTCATATTCTGTGGTAATTGGTGTCAAATGATCCATCCTGAAACTTTCATGATCTAAACATGGAATATTGTTCATCAGTTTCCATAAAAGCTATGCATCAAGAGCAATGCAACAGTTACTTATCATTCTGAGCAGTTGTATCGATTGATAGTTAGATCTTTGTAATGAAATGAGTAGTCACTCAACTCAGATGTAATGTGTGAGTTGCATTTTGAAATAGTAATACTTTGATGTTAAGTTGTGTCATTTTGAACCGGTGATTTTAGTTCAATGAACAAATTATCTTTGGCTTATATATATTGTATCCAAGCATTTGAAAAAAAGTGTTAAGTGTTTTGAAAAATGTGCATTTTGATCATTGGTTGTGATTTATGTGTCTAGAGTTTTGAAAAATGACATGAAAGTTCTGTTATTAGTGCAAAAATGATTGTAAAAAACTGTAATAAATAATGGCAACCACATTTAAAAATATTTTGACACAAAAAAATTATATATTTTTCTATTAATCTATTAGTCTGCATTGCTTGAACATCTGTTTAGAGAAATTATATTTTTCTCCCATTCGAAAATGAATCCCACATTCATGAGGGATGTATATGTCAGTCCCAAAACTTTGTTGCTTGTATAGGGTACGTGGTCGTTAGCAGCACAAAAAAAACAAAATTTTTATTCAAATTCTGAAAGGATTATATTTAGCCTAGAAAGTGCACAGATAGCCCTTACTTTAAAAAGGTGTCACTTACTTCAGTTCATCGCGATCTCACAAAGTTCCTTTATAATCAATGAACCTCTTATTTACATCGTGTTATAGTCAGAGGATTCGCAAGCGTGCAGGAAAAAAAAAATTTGGTGTTTAGAGGTGAGTGAACGCAATGGCCAATCAATTGCTCAGCGCTACGAAAACACATTGTAAATAGAATCTTTTGGCGATTTCCAGAGCGCAAACACAAATGCGCACTGGACCCTTTACCAAATCTGTTTTGCCAATATCCTATTATTACAGTTTTAACTGAAAGTGCTTTTGACTGTGTGAGAAAATGGATGTGTGGCGTGAAAGGGTGAGAAAAAATGTCAATTGCGTGAGTCTCACGCTGAATGCGTGAGAGTTGGCAGCTCTGTCAAACCCATGACGATGCCATTTGCTAGCTCCATAATTTACTGTTAGCTACAGAAAGGCTTTGGATGCCATAAGTTTTTCATGTGAACTATCCCTTTAAATGGTTTGCGTGATGTAAACAAAACTGTGATCAGCATCTCAAATTTCAACCCACACATGTCAAGATCACTGCATTGAGAACTACTTTTCAATTTTACATTGTCTTCTATGGGATTTCTTCAGAAACATTTTTCCACACTCTCACTAATCAGCTGTGGATTTGATGGCTCATTAGCGTGTGAAAATGTCATGAATCTGTCTAGTGACAGAGTGCTTTCTCAGTGAATGTGACAGATCTGCTGATGCGGCTAACCGGAGGCTCATACCTCAAGTGCTGAAACACAAAAATAGGTCGGTCTGCACCATAGTCCTCTCTTTCAACTGTCTTCAATAGCCTAATAAGCTGCTGTCCTTAAGCTACACAATGTCACTCACATGGGCTTTCCAACTGTCATACTTTGGTGAGCCTTCAGCTCTTTGCTCCCAATACAAATTAAGACTGAGATAACTGCACTGTACACTCAAACATGATGGCAGGCTATATTTACAGTACTGTGCTGTCATGAGCGTCTTACAAAAAGAAAAACAAATGAGCATTTATTCATTACTTTTTCTGAGGCATTTTGAATACAATGAAGCTTATGCGACCACTGTATGGAAGGAAAAATATTTGTATAAATTGTAGAAATGTGTGATTCCCCCATTTAAAAAAATTGTGGGAACAAAGAAGAAACATCATTCAGACCCATTCAACAGGATAATGGGAATTAAAATATAATAAAATAAAATCATTTTAAAATTAATTTGTTCTTCACAAAAATCTTAGTGCCCCTATTTCGAATATTGCCTTTCATGCAGTGTATGTAGCTGTATGTGAATGTAAACGATCTGCAAAGTTGTAAAGCCGAAAGTGCACGATAAATAAAGTTACTGCCTCCCAAAAGAAAGAATCTACTCATCAGTAATTTGAATCCCACTTCCATGATGGGGTAACACATTTGCATAATGTCTGCCTGTGTTTTATGTTGGCTGGCCATGAACAACTTGACCTGCCCTCACTGTAGCTTGTTTGTGTGGTTACCATCATGTCGAGAAGTCGCTGTTCCATACGCTGTGAAAGTAAATTTGTTTTATTTTCACGTCCAAAGGAGTAGGCTGCAAAGAATCAGAGGTTATAATTATTTTTTTCCCACTGTACCACAGCAGTACAGCCCCAGTCTTTTTTGTGTTTCCATAATTTTACTGACGACTGCTTCTACACAAAACGCTTGCTCTTGAAAGATGGCTCAGTACTCTGTTTATTTTGACCAGCTGGCTCCACTGAATCCCAACGTGTAAGTATGATAAATAATGTATGTTTAAATTTTCTATCGAGCATTCAAAATATGGAACTATGGCAATGGGCTTATCGTTTGAAGTTGATGAACGAAACGACTAATAAAATTTTGATCGACTAAGCCACTTCTCATCAGCTAATGGTTAGTTGACCATTAGGGGGCAGCCCTAGTTGAAACATTATGCAAATATATTTTTTGCTTCAAATATAACGGGGGATTCACAAAACACTTGGTCTTGAAAAATGGCTCAGTACTCTGTTTATTTAGACCAGCTGGCTCTACTGGATCACAGCGTGCAAGTATGATAAATAATGTATGTTTATATTTTCTATCGAGCGTTCAAAACACAGAACTATGGCAATGGGCATGTCGTTTCTGACATGTGCTGTACGCGGTAGACCAATCACCACAGAATGGGCCATCTAGCCAATCAGAGCAGGGTAGACTCACTGAAAAGGGGTTGAGAGAGACTGAATCTTAGAACTGCTTCAAACGAATAGTTTGAGAATCATGTTGGAAAATTAGGTCATATTAAATGCATATTTTGAGAAAACAAAAACATTTTTTGACATTGCATGCATGTAAAACAATTGTAGGAGACTCCCAAAACAATATTAGGAACCTTAAAAATGGGATAAAAGGGGCACTTAAAAAAAAAAAAAAAAAAAGTAAGTAAATAAATATATAAATAAATCGAATACTAATACAGTAATGAACACTAACTGGTAACATGTATGACGAACCCTCTTGCTTTAAAGAAAAATAAAATATCATAAACCATTACTCAATGGTTGCCAAAAGTGGTTGCAAACTATACAATAAGTAAAAATAAAATAGCTTTTACAATAATTCACAATGAACATTTAACAAAGGCAAAGAACCTCATTTTACCCACCCTTGTTAAGAGCTGAAACAGGGTTAATGAAATGACTTTTGTCAGTGAAATGGCTAAATGGCTTATGTTTAAGAGTTCCAAGCCTTAATTTTGCCATTTTTATGGAAAGTGCCTATTAGTGTTTCAGCTGCCCTGTCTCTCATAAGACTGCAGACAATACTGTATCTAGGTCATCTTATTCAGCTAATCAAAAGCAAGCAGCCATTTAACCTTTTGCGCCAGGCTTATGGTGGTTTCTAAGCAAACAGGGCTTTGGTTTTTAATTTTGAATAACCTATCTCTGCCTTAATCTCCAAAGTAATTTCAGCCACAAATATGGGATTAGCCTTGCAAGGTCACTTTGTTTGGTTTGATAATTGTAAATCTTGTTGTAATATTGCTCACATCCGATTCAAATATTCCTCTCTGCTCATAGCAGAGGTGAAAAAAGACCAGACTCTTTTCATTTTTAACATGAATTCATAGGTTTATGTTTCTACATCAAGTTTCATCCACTATTCTGAGTATGAAAAGTACTGAACTTGGCATGCAACCAAGTTTGGATTGTCAAATGAGGGCTAATGGGACTAATATAGCACCATTTTATCCCCCCACACAAGATAGCTTTTCCCACATGCCCCTGCGAAGATAAAGACTTGGCAGTGGATGCTTGCGGCCAAATGAATACAGGAGCTGGGGGAAATAGTGATGTTAATGAAAGCATTTTGGACAAAATGGCATAAAGCCTCCTTATCGCCACTGATCGAATAATGTGTTAGTGTGACTTTGCCCTCAGCGAGCAGGCTCTTTTGCTTTCTCTCCTGCAGATCAAAGTGTAGGATCCAGGAGACAAGCAGCTCTGCTGAATACAGAGCGCTTGCTGGAGAGGGACGGAGGGCAGCAGCAAAATAAAACAGAAGAAGAGATTACTCAGAGCACAGATAAATGAAGGGAATAGAGGATGAGTCCAGTGCGACTGCAAACAAGAAATGTTTTGGAGTACAAGTGCAATGGCTTTGTTTGTCCTGTTTCATTCTGCTTGTTTTGAAATGTGTGACGTGATGAATGGAGATGCTTACTGAAGAAGCTTTCTGCGCCAGAACGAGTAAAAGGGTTACAATGAGCTAAAACATGGATTTCTAACTTTTATTCAGGCTAAGAACTCTTTGTTGACTCCCTGACACCACGTATTGTGTAAACCCTGGTCTACATTCATATACTGTACTCTGTCATGCTTACATTGCATTGTCATTAAAATATTAATTTATGTAAAGAGTTTTATACTTTTTATACATTTAATATAAATATTATATATCAATATCATTTAACACAAAATGATATTATTTATATTATATTTTATATTAAATAATTATCTTATATCCATATCAATATTACAATTTATGATCTTTCAGCAATACATTTTCACTAGTCATTCTACAATTTAGGCTACATTTCAAGTCCAATGATTATATTTATATTTTTTTCTAACAATCTTTTTTTTATTTTTTTATTAATATTTTATCGATTAAGGGAAAGCATATTGTAATCTCAAAAAAAACTGCAAGCTATATTTCAGTTTGCTTAAAACTGCTTTGATATCTCTTAAACTCTAGTTTTTGCAGTGTCTGTTTTTGAAGTGTTTGGATCTCTAAAATTCATTTAAAATAATGAATAAAGAAATGTTAAAATCAACACTATCAATATTAAATATTTTTCTATTATTTCTAACTCTTAATACTTCAGAATTTTTTTTTACATTTTTTTATTGTATACTTTTTTTTAATTGTTTAAATGTAATTTAATATTTTATTTTATAAATATTTTATTCTGCTTACATCCAGAAAAGTTTTGTCAACTATGTTACTGACCAAACAACCCCCTGCAACTAAAAAGTGGTTTATCACAACACCATGTGACCAGCATCATGTTGTTAGTTTCCTTCTTGGTGGACCTACTGAACACATTATTATAAGTTTTTAATAATGGAATTAAAGTGTATTTTATCTACAATAACCCACTGTCAACTGGTACATTGTTACAGTTTGCAATATACATATTTCAATTCAGATATATATTCAAATTTGAGATTAACCTAATAAAGAAAAATAATTTGACTAAGTCTGCCAGTCAAAATGGTGAACTAATGATGAAATAACAATGCATTAATTATTTTATAAATAATTTTATATAATGTATTAATATTTAATATTTTTATTTAATAAATTAAATTTGCGAAGGACAACATTCAGCTTAACTGTAATTTCTTCTTTATCTTTTTTGCCACCACAATTTTTATTTGAGATCAAACTATAATTAGCAGACTCCCTGCAGTACCGCTGAACAAACATGAAAGTATACACAGTATATAGTGTATAGTTTGTTTTCATTCGAATGACAAAAAAGATACATGCCCAAATTGAAATGTGCATCTTATATTGATTCTATGCCATATATGCTCTTTTGCGGCGTAATACTTGTGCTAAATACCATACTTGTAACACACAGAGGGACCTAAGAGCCAATTTAATGTGGGCCATGAATTATATGATAATTTACCATCCTTCACTGATCTTTGAGGATAATCAGCATTCTCAGCAGCAGTACGACTGGACAGCATCAATCTAGCATTGCAGAAGCATGCTGACTGAAACAGAAGTTATATTGCAGCCAACTGAACTGTGAAAGGCAGGCTTTTCATGCACATATGGGGTGATGCAACTCCAAAACACTCTGGTCAGTTGAGAAACATTCAGGCAGATGGGCTGAGGGTGAGGTAGAGATCATAAAGACACGAGAAAAGTTGCCTTTGCTTCACTTCTAGAGGGCAAAAGAATCTGCTCATCTTTTGACGCAGAAATAAAAGCTAATGTTTAAGGCTTGAGAACTTGTTTGCCTGGAGAGAAGCACAGGACACAGATTCATATAAAATGGATTGCAAAACCTGCTCTCACCATAAAGCCGAAATATTGGACATGATCAAATTCTGATGCACCAGTAGCAACATTATCAAGTAATATAATATGTCATGCATATTGCTGACAGATATGAAGAATTGTTTTACACAGGCGGTATGAAAATAAATTATGATGAATCTCATACATTTCAATTTCTTTTTAGCTTTAAGGGGTTAGTGCATATGAAAATATCTATCACTGTAATGCGAGGACAGGTACATACAGTATGAGTCATTGACCTCCAGACCTCTGGGCCAATAAACTCTGTTCTCACATCCTTTTTGCTATCTCTTGCTGGGCATAATAGATAGAGGGGAAAATATCTCACCTTAAAACAGCATCTGTTCTGAGGCTGAGCTACTTCCTCATTGTTTTGTACAGTATGTGGAGATTAACCATTTTCATGGTTGATATGCAGAGCTAGGTACTGTTTTCATGTAGTCTGGATTATGTAATCAGATTCCAAAAATTATGTACTTGTAATTAGATTAAAGGGGTCATATGACGTTGCTAAAAATAACATTATTTTGTGTATTTGGTGTAATGAAATGTGTTTATGCGGTTTAAGGTTCAAAAAACACATTATTTTCCACATACTGTACATTATTGTTGCTCCTCTATGCCCCGCCTTTCTGAAACGCGTCGATTTTTACAAAGCTCATCGGTCTGAAAAGCGAGGTGTGCTCTGATTGGCCAGCTATCCACTGCGTTGTGATTGGCCGAATACCTGAAGCTTGTGACGGAAATGTTACGCAACTATTGTGATGCTGTGTCCCGGCGCGACGAGACAAAAACAATAAAACCCATTATAAACGAGGCATTTGTTGCATCCAGTGGGGACATAATTACGGATTATAATGACTTATATTGTCTTTTTTGAATGCTTTCACAGATATCGAATTACATTATATTAAAATTACAATAAATAAAACATATTCAACCACTTGTTCTAATAAAAACTGGACAACTTTTAATGAAAATTCCCTTGTGCTGGGAACACTTTTCAGTCTTTTGGTTTAAAGCTACCTTCATTATATTAAATGCATAATGAAATAATATCAGTGCAGTTTTGTTCACTTGTAGCAAACATTTTATGATATCAAAACTTAGCATTAAGGATGGAACTAACACTTCATTTTGCCTAAATAAAAATAGAGAAAACACCTAACTAGACCTGCTTTCTCCTGACCTATAGTATAGACCACATACAATCTGCTGAGTTGATTTTCTATATATAGACATCAGAATGTTGAGACCAGCAGCAAATGTCTTCAATACAGTCTTTGGTTTTACAATACATGACCCAAACAAAGCTTGTAAACAAAGTTTGATAGATTTGCTTACACAGCAGAAATGCATGAAGAATATGCAGTTCAATTTCCTGCTTTATTTCACATTCATCAGGGGAACAGAGCAACAATGGGAACATTCTGGACCAATCCCATCTGATTAAGCAGAGATGGCACAGTATCAGGGGCCTAAAGGAGAGAAAAAAAGACAATGAATTCTAAAGATCATATACATCCTTTCTTTACGCACCTCACTGAGGTTCATCCATGACCCAGTCTTTCATAAAACATAAGATCTGCTTTATGTCTCTGACCTCTGTTTGCTTCAAGCCATCAGGTAAGCTCAAAGGTTTCTTACAGCTGCACTCTACTATATGGATTATTTTAAAGTTGGCATCCAAGAAGAATTAATCACAGAGTGTTGTTTGTTTTAAAGTTAATGATGCAGAAAATTTAATTAATACAAATTACTGACGAACCAATTTGGTCTTTTTAGCACTACAGTGTCATTGTACAGATCAACTCATTTTAAATATTTGAAGAAGACATTACATTGGACATTACACTTATTTTAACACTGCCATGATACATTCTTGGTTATTTAAAAGCTACCTTGACTTGAGATATGTTTTATTAGAACTGAAGTCACACATTTATCAACACATATTGGTCGGCACAGGCTACTTCACTGTAAACAAAACCAATTGGTTGTATTCTGTAAATAATCTTTGTGTTGCCAGTCATCTTTCATAAAACAAATACAATGTTGCTTGACAGTGAATTTTATTTCTTAAAACTGGGGAAGTTAAGATGACAATACAACTCCATCGCCTTTTATGCTTCGCATCCAGGGGGTTTTCAAGACCTGTTTTATATCAACATGCTTTGTTTAATCTGGAGGAAAGGCAGATGGTGCCTCTCAATTAATATTTAATCAACACATGAACATTCACTGGTATCTGTTTTCTGAAGGAATTAAGATTACGACTACATCCTTGTCTGCAGCAGTGAGACAAGAACATTATATTGTTTAACCTTCATGTCAACTTCTCTTGATTTTGTAACTAATACGAGCAGCTTGAATACTTTCATCCATATTTGTGTACTGTCTCTGATCCTTATATGAAGAATATGATTTTACATGTATTAACGTGTAGGATGTAAGTCACTAATGGAAGCTTTATCTCTTTTTTATGTGGAAAGATTCGGTCATCCTTTCATCTTCTTTCAACACAAATAAATAAATAAAAATGTATGTCACATGCATCTACACACTTTGTAAGCTGAATGAATCATTATGAAGATCATATTGATAAATCTTGGTTTAATTAAACCTGATAACCACAGATACTATAGATAAATAGGTCGTGCATTTCATTGAAACCGTCCTACCTAATATATACTGAGTACGTTCATTGACAAAAAATACAATCCCACATAATCTGCCGGCATTTTGAAATCTAAATTTAATCTCTTTTTGAAAAAGGTTTGAATCTGTTATTTTTCAGATCTTTGCAGACAGATGGTGGCTTGTCCATTAGCTGTAATCTCTTGCAGCAGAGTGGAAGAGCTGCAGATTGGGATGACACAGGTTTAATACTGTGAAATCCAAAGGTTTTAGTTGTACTTTAGCGATGTTGCACATATGGTTAAACATCTGGGGTGAGTGGTGAGCAAAACAAATGAACACTGTGTGCAGCTTGAAGTCTCACTCTTCAGAAGCAAGCCAGACTACATATTCAAACAGTGAGGTACTGTAAATGACCCCAGTTATGACATCGTATAGTATGTAAATCACTCTCATTTTCTGCCAAATATGTAAATTATTACATGAGAAACTGGCCTATAATACAGTGAAATGTAGATGTGCTATACTGGAAATAAACATTTTAAATTGAGAGGCTATCTGAAAGTTAGATTGTATCATAAGAAGTAGCAGTGCAATTTTTTAATCCTAAACATCGAGCATGCAGATGCATAATTGAGCAAAATAATTTAAAAAAAGACATGCTAGTGTTTTATTGTCAGCCATTTGAACAGCTTATAAAACCAACGTGCCCTGTTTGAAATCTGACAAAAGAGTTATATTGCCATTCATCAAACAGGAGAAGATTCTTAAGATGACTTCAAAATAACAAAGCTTATGCTTTGTGTTGGATTTCAATATTACCATGATACGTTTAGGAATGACTCATTGTAGTGTGTGAAAAGATCAGATTTATTGTCCTGTTCAATAAATAATGTTTCTGTTGTTGTTGTTATTGCTTTTCTTTACAGACTCTTGCGAATACAGTAGAAACATAGGCTGCCATTCAAAAGTATGGAATCTTTAAATGTGTTTGAAAGAAGTTTGTTATGCTTACCAAGGCTGCTTTTATTTGATCAAAACAGTAAAAACAGTAATATATAACATTATTTTAAAATGCCATTTATTCCTGTGGTGACAAAGCTGAATTTTCAGCAGCCATTACTCCTGTCTTCAGTGTTACGTGATCCTTCAGAAGTCATTGTAATATGCTTAGATTTAGTGCTCAAGAAACATTTCTTACCTGTTGAAAACAGTTAACATACACCAGGGTGGATTTCAGCTCGGGTTACCCGCATGTAAACATCATGCTGAAGTTGTATTCACACTACCCACAAGGCCATGCACAAAACAGCTTTTTGGAGTATTTTTCAAGATAGACAAATCTGTTTAATACTGTGAAATCCAAAGGTTTTAGTTGTACTTTAGCGATGTTGCACATATGGTTAAACATCTGGGGTGAGTGGTGAGCAAAACAAATGAACACTGTGTGCAGCTTGAAGTCTCACTCTTCAGAAGCAAGCCAGACTACATATTCAAACAGTGAGGTACTGTAAATGACCCCAGTTATGACATCGTATAGTATGTAAATCACTCTCATTTTCTGCCAAATATGTAAATTATTACATGAGAAACTGGCCTATAATACAGTGAAATGTAGATGTGCTATACTGGAAATAAACATTTTAAATTGAGAGGCTATCTGAAAGTTAGATTGTATCATAAGAAGTAGCAGTGCAATTTTTTAATCCTAAACATCGAGCATGCAGATGCATAATTGAGCAAAATAATTTAAAAAAAGACATGCTAGTGTTTTATTGTCAGCCATTTGAACAGCTTATAAAACCAACGTGCCCTGTTTGAAATCTGACAAAAGAGTTATATTGCCATTCATCAAACAGGAGAAGATTCTTAAGATGACTTCAAAATAACAAAGCTTATGCTTTGTGTTGGATTTCAATATTACCATGATACGTTTAGGAATGACTCATTGTAGTGTGTGAAAAGATCAGATTTATTGTCCTGTTCAATAAATAATGTTTCTGTTGTTGTTGTTATTGCTTTTCTTTACAGACTCTTGCGAATACAGTAGAAACATAGGCTGCCATTCAAAAGTATGGAATCTTTAAATGTGTTTGAAAGAAGTTTGTTATGCTTACCAAGGCTGCTTTTATTTGATCAAAACAGTAAAAACAGTAATATATAACATTATTTTAAAATGCCATTTATTCCTGTGGTGACAAAGCTGAATTTTCAGCAGCCATTACTCCTGTCTTCAGTGTTACGTGATCCTTCAGAAGTCATTGTAATATGCTTAGATTTAGTGCTCAAGAAACATTTCTTACCTGTTGAAAACAGTTAACATACACCAGGGTGGATTTCAGCTCGGGTTACCCGCATGTAAACATCATGCTGAAGTTGTATTCACACTACCCACAAGGCCATGCCACTGGTTTTTATCATAATCATCTGGTCACTCTAGTTCATGCACACAGCCCACCATCAAAGGCCAGACGCCTTCATATTTGCCATTACCTTTGATAAGGTCATGTTGTAATATGCTAATATGCTTTAGGCTTAAAGGCAAAAATCAGCACAGCTGGCATGTACATAGTGGTTAAAAATAGAGCAAAGTTCATGACCCAACATAGCTGCCATCATCAAATTTATCAGTATTATCATGGCAATGCATTAAGCATAACCTGCATTTTTAGCACTGGTGACTGAAAAGAGCGTATGAATCACTTATTAAGTGCCAACTCCATTTAAGTAAATAAAAAGATAATGTGAATATTATAAAATGGCCTTGTTTCACTGAAGTACATCAGAAAGTAAAACGCAGGGAACTGTTCTGAAAAAAGTTACCCTGTGAATCCCAATTCATATTTAGATTATACCATTGGATTATTGTGAGCAATCACAATCATTGAATTAACTTTACTTCTGTTTTATTTTTATTAACAACTGCAAAGTAAAGTTGTCTTCAGTGTTACGTGATCCTTCAGAAGTCATTGTAATATGCTTAGATTTAGTGCTCAAGAAACATTTCTTACCTGTTGAAAACAGTTAACATACACCAGGGTGGATTTCAGCTCGGGTTACCCGCATGTAAACATCATGCTGAAGTTGTATTCACACTACCCACAAGGCCATGCACAAAACAGCTTTTTGGAGTATTTTTCAAGATAGACAAATCTATTAGATATTTATAGAAAAAAATGGGTAATTGTTACCCATAAATTCCCTGCAATTCCTATTTCCATGGTATTTAGTTTTTTAGGATTGTAGTGTAGTGCTTAAACAGTATAGCAGTTCAGTTAAAATTGCACACAAACTCCATCTTATTACCACTTGAATGTTTAAACGACAGTTTTACATTTACACATTTAAGGCACTAAGCAGACATTCTTATCATGCTTAGGGGGGCTTTTCATTTTTCAATTTTGGATTCAGTAAAATATTGGCATTGAAAATGATGGAGAGAGATAACATAATCGTGTATTTTAAGAAGGCTAATATTTAGGGGAGCTGAAATGAAACACAGGAAGAATGAAGCCCCCCCTAAATGGGACCTACAATCAGCTATGGCTCCTATCCAGAGCAACTTACAAAAAGTGCTTTAGCTTCACATATGCGACTGTCGTGATCAACAGATGGTAAGCGCACCATTAACATAATTGTATCTTCAAGGAAAAGTGTTTACTGTACAAACACAAACAAGTGCTACTAATAAACAAAGTAAAAGCTTAGTGCAAATAAACAAAAAACACTTTTTTGATTAATCATTGTTGAAAGATGTGAGGCCTGAAGATTGACAAGGATTCTGTACATATGTGCTCGGAATCATCAGGTAGTCCACATTCTTTAAAGCCAATGTCTTGCCATGTAAACTGGCAATATGTGTGTTACCAAACCTGTGTTATTGCCAATTTTCTGTTTAAGCTGCTTTTAAAGCTGAATATCGTTCCCAGAGGGCACAGCAAGAAGGCAAATTAGTGGCATAATGAAATTTTGAAATGTGGTTGATGAGCTTAATAGTGAGTCTGGAGGTGCCTTACAGCACAATATATTAGATTTTGTGTTGTTTTCTCTTCCTAAGAAGCTCTTGCTTTGTCTGCTTGTATGTTACCCATGGGTGCCACAAATAAACAGGCCCCCATTTATTTCAGAAAGACGGCATGACATAAGGTCACAGCTCCCCCGCACATCTTCATCAGTGTGTTTCCATTTATTACATCTGAGGAGAAGAACACAGGAGCTTTATTCTAAATATTTTAAACTCACAAATACAAACAACAGGTTTCAGAGTTCATTCTTTTTATATGAGCAAGAATACATAATTTTTTTAATTCTTATTTAATTTTTATGCAATTATCAGCTGCACATCAAAACTAAAACCTTGATGTTATACCAGATGCTTGATCGAGCCGTTGAATTGCCACATGATAAATACAAACTCAAGCTACCCATTTCCCTCATATGACCTGTTTTATCTTCCTTTTTGAACATCTAATTATTCTCTCATGCCCGGTGAGCACATTATTCATTGTTGTTGTTTATATTGTTAGATATGCAAATTGGAGTCAGACATCAGAAACACATTTGGATCCATGAACTGAAACATTGTAGGAAGCTAACAAATGAATCTTTATTCTATAGGCAGGTATCTTATACCTTATTCATACTTAGACATTATTTCAGACTTATCCTGAAAATAATCTGTACACATGTATGTATGTATTTTAAAATAAACAGTGTATTAATATTATATTTCAAAGCACACTTTAAAAAATAATAGCCTCCTATAGTTTCACTGATCTTGTGATGTTAATTTTTCTGCCAGGCCACAAGATCATATTTATGGACATATTGATTCAGAGCCAAGAATGGGTGAACCACAAGCGTTTGTAAAGAAAACCACAATTCTTTCACTTTTATTCAAAGGCCTTCATAACAGCTCTTGTTAAATGACTCCCCTTTTCAGAGCCAGCAGTTATCAGAAGGAATATTGACATGTATGTATGCAGGCTGTCTGTAATGGTACAATGCAAATAGCTCAAAAGAAAGGGAGGATGGACAAGTGCTTTGATTAGTTGGGGGAGGAAGATTTAAGGTGTACAAAAGCCGTAATTTAGAAGTTGTTTGTAGCCAAAACCTCTTTCAGCAGTTTGATTTTTAATATTGATCTGCAGTATTTATTTAGCTAAACTACTGTATGTCCTTATTTGTTCTCATCACAGGTTAATGGAACATTGTGGTATCAAGAATTTGATCAAAAATATATTTGCTTGCCTTGAAAGATTTTTCAATCACGAGTAAATTTGTTTATTCATTAGCAGTATCTAGGACGCATTACAAACAGATCAACAAATCTGGCATATTGTAGCTGATTTTAAAGAAAAAATCATAAATGTGCCAACACAAGCGTAAAGATGAAATAGGTTTACTAATTAAAGAAATCAAGCTCCAGATTAATGCAAAACAAAAGAAAAAAGAGCAGAAATTGAATGATCATGACATTGAAATGAAAATAATTTGTATTTGTGTGGTGGCAATATGAGGGTTTGATGCAGTTTGTGTCTATCAACAGCAATCCATAAACCAAAATTGTAAGCAAGATACAAAAGGCATGTCTGTGAAGTGCCAAATGAATTATTGAGGAAGACACATAAAAGCGGAAAGAAGATGCCATTTATGACCCCATTATGGAAATTTCACTATTTACTGCCCCGAATGTGGCTGTTGTATGTTCAGCAATGACATCTGAGCAAAAATGATTGAGGTCTCCAGTGCAGAGAATTCTGATTGGTTCAGTTTTACCTGAATGCTAGAAAAATATGAATGCGCGCCACTAAATATGACCTTATAATGAGCACCATATTATTAATGTCTCTCCTTGAGCTGTTTGTAAACACTCACCAAAACTATTTATGGACAAAATGGATATTTTAAAATTTACAATTTGCCTGTATTAAAAAGTGATGTGTGTATTTTCAGACCCAGTCTCATGTAACCCAGAAAAGATAACTATTTTATGAGGTGATGATTTTGTATGAATTTGTACAATGTACAATAATTACATAAAAACATGTTTTTTAGAAAAAAGTACGAAGGTCCACCCCAAAAACTAATAATCGGTGAGGTGTAAGCAGATTGTATAAAAATTCAAACAGATTAGCCACCATAGTTACAGTACAAACTGCCATGAAAATGTGTTGATATTTTCTTGGGATGTTAAAATATCTTCTCCTGACAGCTTAATATACAAGTATGTAGTGCTGTGCTCAGAAAATCAGTTTGAAAACTATTTTTTTCAGTTCCATTTGGTGATGATAATAGTGCAGAAACTACCACTAAATCATTGCTGTATGATGTCAGTTTATAATAAATATATAAAATTTATGACACAGAATGGTATGTAATATTAATTAAAAAAAAAAAATTATAATAATTTGCACAAATACACGGAAATAATTAAATGGGCAACTTAATGTCATCTGTGTTCTCTCTATCATGTCAGAGATGAAGTATATCCCACTGTAAACTACTTTGTTCACATCATTCATCTCAGCCAAGGTATACAAATTCGACTCCAAACAATCCCATCAATCAACTAAGAGAGCCAGAGAAAAAATGGCTCTGTCCTTTCAGAGCAGAATGCCAGGCAGGCAGATGGATCTGGTTATCTGACATGCCGTGAAGGAGATGGAGACCCTCACTCAAAAGAAACAGAAAAAGCTCTTAGCTCTGTGGCTTAAACCATATTAGGCTCGAGGGTAATAGTAGACTCCATTATTACACTATTGCACTCTCAATAACAAACCCTTGCAGAGAAGACCACAAAGGAGTGTGAGCAGCCATGGTGCAATCACAACATCAGACTTGTAGCGTCTGCGTAGAATCATGCATGATCTTTGGGGTTTTATGGCTTAAGAGACCCTTTTAGCCTTTTGACATTTGCATATAAATTACAGTTCTGGTCAGAGACTTTACGTTTGGATGGGGGTCTAAATTGCCAAATGGTTCCTCGCCATCAAGGAGATTCTAACCAGTCCCCCCCACTATCATCTCCCCCATCTGACTTCAAACACTGTCCAAAGAGCTGTAAATGACCCCGATGGGCCTGGCTGACCAAGCAAACTAACACACACACACACAAACACACACACACATAAAGACCGTTACTCTATTATACTCTACAAATATATCTGGTATATTGCATGTGTTGTTTGTACGTTTCCCTATTAGATTAGCTGAGTTACCACTCGTTATTTGTATTAGTTAAAGCCCTAAACACTGATATTCAGGCTTTTTTCTCTGAATTGATAAATGATTATTTTGTCTGCTCGGTGGACGGACAGATCAAGTAATGGTAATATTGATTCTGCTACAGTTAATTCAAAGATCTAATCTAAATATTTATTATGAATCATAACCAGTTATAATTCGTCATAAATATTTCCCTTTTGAACTTGAAATTACTACAGACTCTTTCAAGAACCTTTCAGCGCTCTTTCTGAAGATGGTCAGAAGCAGTGTGGTTCAGTCTCGCTAGGGCTTTAATGGAAAGCAAAGTCCTTAAATGAGCACTCAGACTGAGGATGAACTTAAAGCCTCTCCAACGCGTGACATTTCAGTAGAGTAGAGCTCTACTGCACAGAACCCAAGCAGCCTAATAACCAAATAGGATTTAATGTCAGGTAGGCTTAAGGGCTGTTTTCAGTGGGATATTTGCCAGTATTCCTGCTTGACCTGCTGCTACTATCGGACTGACTGCTTTTACATGTCCAACCATCTCTCGAGTGTCCGACTACGCAGCTCAGCATTCGGTGTCAACTGTTGTTTTCTAAGCAGCAAATATTGATTTAGTGGCAACTTTGCAGATAGAGCATCTGTCTGCTATTGTATTCCCTTGATCGCAAGTCTGTCTCAACTTCTGCCTCTATTCGTTGCCTCTGTGATATGTGACTCCACAGTAAGTGACCTATGTGTCTAGAAATTCACTTTTTAGACACCATGGTTACTCGCTTGATGAAATATTGAAACAGTCCTCTCATGTCCTCTGAGATTACAGTTACAGACTGCAAAATATTTCTGGTGAGTACAGAGAAATGCCATGAAAAATATATTTCAGTCATAAGCAGCTATGTTCTCACTGTTTAATCCCATTAGAATTGGAATAGTTCAGCTAACAATGAAAATCCCGTCATCATTTACTTCTTGTCATTCCAAACCTGTAAGGTTTTCTTTTACTTTATGGGTCACACAAGAAGATATTTAGAAGAATGTACTGGCTGCTCTTGAGTGATTGAATGAGTCAAAGCGCTAATAAACATGGAATATTTTGAATCCTATAAACCACATTTATGATGCTGATACTTTTTATATTGTCAATGAATCAGCTTCCATATTCCTATTCATTTTCAATAAATGCCAAGAGTGGCAAGTAATTAATCAACATGTTACCTTTTGTATTCCACAGAAGAAAGTCAAAAAGATTTGGAAAATATGAAGGTGAGAAAATGACATCTATTTATCCATCCAGTCTCCAAAACGCTTATCTTTGCCCTATAGAAAGTATTTAGACCCTTTATCACATTTTGTAATGTTGCAGACTTATGCTAAAATGCTTCAAATTATTTTTTTTCACATCCACCAACACTGCATACTCCATAATGACAAAAAAAAGGATTTGTGATAACTAGATTTGTGATGACATGCATGTCAGAGCAAAAATCAAACCGTGAGATCAAAAGAACTTCTTGCAGAGCTCAGAAACAGGATTGTGTTGAGGCATACATCTGCTGCATTGAAATGAGCAGAAGGAAAGAGTTATTGGAGGAAACCAGGCACCGCTCATCACCTGCACAATACCATCTGAACAGTGAAGCAATATGGTGGTTGCATGATGTGGTTGGGGTGTTTTTGGCAGGGACTGGGGAACCGGTCAGGGTAGCAACACCTTCCAAAAGGATAATCACTAAGCACACAGCCAAGACAATGCAAGGTGGCTAACAGTAGGGACATCTCTGTCTTTGAGTGGCTCAGCCAGAGCTCCAACTTGAACCCAATCAAACATCTCTGGAAAGATCTGACAATGGCTGTCTGCCAGCAGTCCCCATCCAGTCTGACAAAATTTGAGATGATCTGCAGAGAAGAATGGCAGAAAATCTCCTAATCCAGGGGTACTTGTCGTACCCAAATAGACTTGAGGCTTCTGCCAAAGGTGCTTCAACTAAAGAGTTCTGAATACTTATGCAATGTGATATTTCAGTTATTTTTTTTAATTGCATGAATGAATTTATTAATGAAGTTATCATGAATCTGGATTTTGATTGGTCATTATAGGTTATGGAGTGGGAAAATATATGATTTTTAAATTTTGCATTAGATGTTATATAGCTGATGTCCGTTAATAACAAGTGATCTTTCATTTATTTGTTTGATGTGTAATAATACAGTATATACATATTCATTTTCTTTCTTTTTTTCATTTTGGGAGGACTATACCTTTAGGAGTGAGACAACTTGAGTGACAGTGACTTGAGCAGATTAATAGACTGCATCTCAGTGAGATCAATTCTGGGTTATTGCTTTACTCCTTTGACAGGCATGAAAGTAGATTTACAGTAATGGCCGCTAAAATTATAGAAATGCAGTGCTTGGAAGCCATTGTTTTTCTATAAAGTCCAGGTTCACACTTATTGAATGTGCATCTTAGAGTGCACATTGCCACTGAGACTTTTATTTGCTGGTAAGCAACAATATTTGCTCATATAGATGGTATATTGGAATCCACAAATAGAATCGCATTAACCTACTTTGTGCACCTCACTCGCAGAGGCATTTTAATTGCTCTGTTATGTTCAGACAAAAATAACGACAAAAAAAATCTACTCTAAAATGGACATGAATTGACTACAGCTAAATTATAACACTGCTCTGTTGCATACCGCTGAAAATGTCAGTCTCATGAATTGCTAAGCTGTAAAATGTATTTAATGCACCAGCAATACCGGGTGGGGGGCTTTATGGTAATACAACTAAACTGTAATATACAGATATGCATATGTAGGACACAGAGCCTTGGGAGGAGTAGAATATGTGAAGCATTGTGGTTGAAGCAGCCCTTTTCTCTCAGTAACTCTAATAGAATTTGAGATGCAGGCTTCACCAGCCAATGGAAGGAGGGCCTCTCTGCTGTATGCCTGAATAACAACACAGTAAGTACTGCATTCCCCATAAGACACACCAGAGAATTGAAGCTGTTACATTCTTATGCTGTTATACTACAGAAAAGCTAGTTTGACAGGTACAGTGAATCGGCTGTCATACTGAACCTGTCTTGCTCTTGTTCTTAATGTTGTGAATTCAAATTTCCTTGTCCGCCTGTGTATATTAATATATTAATATACTGGAACTGTATGCAGATTCTACACTGTAAAAAGCGATCAGTTGACTTTACTTAAAAAAAATTGAGGAAACCCGTTGCCTTAAAATTATTAAGTAAATAAACTTCTGCATAATGAAAGAAATAAGTTAAAGAGGTGGTTGATTGCGATTTCACTTTTTTAACATTAGTTAGTGTGTAATGTTGCTGTTTGAGCATAAAAAATATCTGCAAAGTTGCAGAGCTGAAAGTTCAATGCAAACGGAGATACTGGGCCTCATTTATCAATCTAACGTAGAAACGAGCGCAGATCTGTGCGCACAAATCAATTTACGACAGAGTTCACGTGTGATTCATGAAACATTCGTATGCC
>NW_015623500.1:313643-313949 GCF_001515625.1 Sinocyclocheilus rhinocerous | reverse complement strand
CGTACGAATGATCGTACGTTGATAAATGTGGTGGCAGAAAACAATCGTCATTTGAATATCACGCCCATAAAAACACCCAGGTTTTGAAGCCTTGCCCCTAGAGTTTACGACACGGAGAAACGAAACCAGGCCAAAAAGAGGAAGTAATCTCATGAAGGAGAAATTGATCTTACTCCAAAAACACCCGTTAACCTTGTAATTGCAATCACTTAGGCTACATTGATATATGTAATTTATATGTATATTAAAATACTGGTAAATATGCAGCCTATTTAGTTCCCCTCACTCTACAACAAATATTTTAAA
>NW_015623500.1:306837-313403 GCF_001515625.1 Sinocyclocheilus rhinocerous | reverse complement strand
CCTAGAGAGCCGCAGTCCTGCAGAGTTCAGCTCCAACCCTGAAAAAAAAAAAACTCACCTGCCTATAGCCTTAGTAATCCTGAAGACATTGATTAGCTTGTTCAGGTGTGTCTGATTAGGGTTGGAGCTGAACTCTGCAGGACTGCGGCTCTCTAGGACCGAACTTGCCTACCCCTGTCCTAGGCCTATTATATACTTTTTATTTTATTTATTTTATAGACTTAATTTCTGTTTTCTCCTTTCACAGAAGCACTGCAGGTGCATGATGCGACAATTGAATCCTCACGCCTGTTTCACACATACTCCGTCTGCAATGCGTGTGCGTTGCGTTTTTTTTTACGCACCCATGTTAACGGATCTGCACCGCATACGTAACGCACTCGGACCGCATACGCACTGCAGACCTTTGCCACCCGGCAAAGTATGTATGAAACAGGCGTCATGGTCTTGTTTACGCTGCTATTCGTGCATATAAAGCTTAAGCCCTGTATAAAACAAAAAAAAAGGCATTTTAATCTTACTGGTTAACGATCGACTTCGTTTGACAGTCAGGAAAATAAAAATGAACAAAATGCTCTCATTGTACAATTCTCCACCATATTTACTGTGCTGCGCGCAAGTTCAGGTAACTCAAAAGCTTGCGTACACGAGCTGAGAAAAAAGACATTCTAATCTTACTGGTTAACGATCGACTAATGAGCTTCGTTTGACGGTCAGGAAAATAAAAATGAACAAAATGCTCTCATTGTACAATTCTCCACCATATTTACTATGCTGCCGTAAGTTCAGGTAACTCAAAAACTTGCGTACACGAGCTGAGACCAGACGTGAGATTTGACCGTAGCCACCGCTCACGTCCATATTGATAAATTCCAAGTTTTGCGTTGAAACGACCGTATGCCCAATTTTCTGTCGCTCATTTCGTAAATGAGCCCCACTGTCTGGCAGTTTAATGCCTAAAAACGGCTCGTAGGGAATACAACGAGCTACTTCCCGGGTTCGTTACATCACAAACCCAGATAAACCCTGCCCCCGGGAACATTCAGCAAAGGGGGCGAGGCCATGTTGTGCTGCTTTAGAGAAGTGGAAGAGAAAACTAGGGGTGCACATTAAAATCTATTAATTCAGTCAATTTTTGAATTAAAGTCAGTTAATTGTTGATTCAGTGATGTCATCTCAGTTCAGTATCTGTGCAATCATGTCGATAATATTTCCAACTAAGGAAGCCAAAGGCGACAGTAGCAAGGAACCAATACTCCTTTGAAAAGAATGGAGAAAAAAACCTTGGGAGAAACCATGCTCAGTCAAAAGGCCAGTTCTCCTCTGGCCAGACAAAACCAGCATGATGTGGTTTTTCGTGGTCTTTACTGAGGTCTTGTCACAATGACCGTCTAGTTGACGAGGTCTTTGCAGGGGATCTATCTCTAGGGCTCATCTACTTGTCCTGGTCTCCGCTGACATTCATGGCTGATCACAAACCCAGATAAACCCCGCCCCCGGGAACATTCAGCAAAGGGGGCGAGGCCATGTTGTGCTGCTTTAGAGAAGTGGAAGAGAAAACTAGGGGTGCACATTAAAATCTATTAATTCAGTCAATTTTTGAATTAAAGTCAGTTAATTGTTGATTCAGTGATGTCATCTCAGTTCAGTATCTGTGCAATCATGTCGATAATATTTCCAACTAAGGAAGCCAAAGGCGACAGTAGCAAGGAACCAATACTCCTTTGAAAGGAATGGAGAAAAAAACCTTGGGAGAAACCATGCTCAGTCAAAAGGCCAGTTCTCCTCTGGCCAGACAAAACCAGCATGATGTGGTTTTTCGTGGTCTTTACTGAGGTCTTGTCACAATGACCGTCTAGTTGACGAGGTCTTTGCAGGGGATCTATCTCTAGGGCTCATCTACTTGTCCTGGTCTCCGCTGACATTCATGGCTGTAGAGGTCATCTCTAGGTGCTGATCCACCATCTGATCTGGATACGGACTGGGTCCGGGTGGCTATGGTGACCTTGGAATAAGAATGAGACAGACTGATATTAGTCTAGATGCCATTCTACTTACGATGTAACAAGTACATCAGGTGTATTTGATATTGCTATTGTTATTGAACCCTTTCAGAATGAGACATGGCCATGTTGGGAATAACTTCAAGGGACACTTCAAACATTACAATTACACCACCTTTTCTTTACATATTGCAAGACTGTCAAAGTAAACTTACCACAGTTCGACCACACAGAAGAATGCAAAATGTCCATTAAATAGTCCCGCACTGGCACTTCAACTTTAGTGTGCTTTCAGCATATGCCTGAAATGATATGAGAGCCATTAACAAACCGGCTAACTCACATGTCCCGATCCCATCCCACCCTTGTATACAGTATTTTGTAAATATTCAGTCAGTGTGTGACTAGACATGTGCCGGTATTCGGTAATGCGATATATCACGATAATGAATATGCACGATATTGTTATCGTGGGCACTTCAAAATACCGAGAATAATTATTTATAACAAATTATTCAGAATTTTGAATGCATTTTAAGAATACTTTTCCCATCAACTGGTCACAATACACAACACCGCTGTATGCTGCGTGAAAGACGCATGTGCACTCTGATGTAAACAAGCACGGATGAGAAGAGCTCGAACGCTTTGGGAACGCCCCCGGGAGTCAGTGAAAACTCTGTATAGCAAGTGAGAAAAATGCCAAAGTGTAAATCTAAAGCAAATGTGGCGAGCGGACGGTGTTTCAAGTCGTGTGTTCCTCCCTGCCCACGTCATATCTCGGGTGGGGATACACACGATTTGTGCGTTGTCTGTTTGGGAGTGGAGCATGCACGGGCAGCTCTTGAGGGGGCTGCCTGCCATGATTGTAAGCTTCTCCCACTCCGTGTGCTTCGCTCCCGCCTGGCTTTCATCGAAGACGGCCAGGTTCGCGATCCCGCTGGGTCCGGGCCCCGCTGTTGCTGAGGCATTTAGCGGATTTGGATTTAGCGGAGGGATCCGAGACGGGCTCATCCTTATCTCTGTCCTCACCCGCTAGATCCACGGCCACAGATTTGTCGCTTCGGGCCACCAAGGAAACGGCCAGAGCCATCAGCCGTTCCATGGCAGCTCTCATGGCCACGGAGCGACACCTGTGGTTGAATCTGTCCGAGTTACAAGATAAAGACAGATTCTTCCTGCTGGATGCCCGCTATTGCCTTCTGGCCTCTTCGGCGGTGCAGTAGAGGAGAGGTGGTTTCAGGAGGCGAAGAAGCAGGCGGCGTTCGGGCCACCAAGGAAACGGCCAGAGCCATCGGCCGTTCCATGGCAGCTCTCGTGGCCACGGAGCGACACCTGTGGTTGAATCTGTCCGAGTTACAAGATAAAGACAGATTCTTCCTGCTGGATGCCCGCTATTGCCTTCTGGCCTCTTCGGCGGTGCAGTAGACACTGTCGTGAAGAGGTTTCAGGAGGCGAAGAAGCAGGCGGCGGCATTTCAGCGCTTCCTCCCTCTCCGCCCCCAGGTCTTTGGGACTGCTGAGCGGGAGCAGTCCCAGCCGTCTAGGTCCTCATACCGCCAGACCCAGAAGCAGAGCCGTACTCCCCCGCAGAAAGATCAGGGGGCGGGGCAGCGCTCTCGGCCGGGGTCTTCTAAACAGAAAACGGATCTGCGGACCGTTATTATGTCCAAGAGGACCTCGGCCAAGCGGTCCTGACAATTCCACCGTCAGGACCGCGAGGGCAGCCCACCCTGGGGAGGAGAGGTACACACCTCAGTATACGGTGCCCGATCCTCCTCAGTGCCCTCGGGGAGACTTACTGACACCCCTGCCACCCCCGGTGCTTCAGGGCTTAGTAGGCTCCAGCGAGCAAAATTCCCAGCTGCCGCCCGGTGACGGTACGGCACGGGAGAGCGCGCCCCCTCAGATGAGGGTGCTAGAGAGCCTAGATCGGTTGTTCCCTGCCGGTCAACGGCTTCAGGGCACCGAAGTGGCTCTTCTAGTAACACCAGACGCCAGTCTCGAGAGACTGGTTCCCTTAGTAGATTTTCTGGCAGCGTGGAAACTTCTGCCGAATGTCTCACAATGGGTCCTGTAGACTGTAGAGAGAGGTTACAGAATTCTGTTCGGCTCTCGTCCACCTCGCTTCAATGGGGTTATTCTTACATTAGTGGGCCCAGAGCAGGCTCTGGTATTGGAACAGGAAGTAGAAACTCTCTTGAGGAAGGAGGCCATAGAGCGTGTTCCTTCTCTCGAAAGAGAATCATGGTTCTACAGCCATTACATCATCGTTCCAAAGAAGGATGGGTGGTTGCGTCCGATCATAGATCTGCATCTACTGAACCGTGCTATCAAACGATTTCGGTTCAAGATGCTTACAATCAAACAGATTGTGTCTCAAATCAGGTCAGATGACTGGTTTGTCACGATAGATCTCAAGGACATACACTTCCATGTATCCATTCTTCCTCAACACAGGAAGTTCCTGAGGTTTGCTTTCGGGGGTGAGGCATACCAATATCGGGTTCTTCCGTTCGGTCTATCACTCTCACCCCGCACTTTCACAAAGTGAAAAAAAGGGCGCTGGCTCCGGCTGCGACTCCAGGGCATCCGCATACTGAATTACATCGACGATTGGTTGATTTTAGCTCAGTCTTCCGTTTGGTCTATCACTCTCACCCCGCACTTTCACAAAGTGAAAAAAAGGGCGCTGGCTCCGCTGCGACTCCAGGGCATCCCGCATACTGAATTACATCGACAATTGGTTGATTTTAGCTCAGTCAGAGCAGATGACGGCTCGGCATCGAGATGGCGTCCTCACCCATATGAGAGAGCTGGGGTTACGGCTGAAAGCCAAGAAAAGTGTGCTTTCTCCACTACAGAGGACCACTTTTCTGGGCGTGGTGTGGGATTCGACAACGATGCAGGCACAGTTGTCTCCTGCTCGTATCGAAGCGATTCTCACAGCCGTGAGGGGAGTGAGAGAAGGCCAGTCACTTACTGTCAAACAGTTTCAGAGACTGTTGGGTCTGATGGCAGCTGCGTCCAACGTGATACCTTTTGGCATGCTGTACATGAGACCCTTGCAGTGGTGGCTCAGGGCCAAGGGGTTTTCCCCGAGGGGCAACCCGCTTTGCACAATCAAGGTCACGCGGCGATGCTTACGTGCCGTAGACATGTGGAAGAAACCTTGGTTCCTGTCTCAAGGCCCATCGCTGGGGGCTCCTTGTTTTTGTGTAACGCTAATGACGGACGCCTCCCTCACGGGTTGGGGGGTGGTCATGAGTGGCCGCTCTGCCCGAGGTCTGTGGGAAGGCCATCATCTCATGTGGCACATCAACTGCCTGGAGATGTTGGCCGTGTTTCATAGGATATAGCTCTGAAACACTTCCTTCCAGATCTAAGGGGACATCATGTGCTTGTCCGCACAGACAACACATCGATGGTCTCCTACATAAATCGGCACACCCCCTTTACAGGCTGGCGCACCAGATCCTCCTGTGGGCTCAGGGAAAGTTCCTCTCGCTAAGAGCAGTCTACACCCCTGGGCAACTCAATCAGGGAGCAGACATCCTGTCGAGACAGGGGCTGAGGCCCGGGGAATGGAGGCTCCACCCAGAATTGGTGGAGCTCCTTTGGGGGAAGTTCGGCCAGGCAGGAGTGGATCTATTCTCGTTGCAGGAAACGACACACTGTCCGCTCTGGTTCTCCCTCACGCATTCAGCTCCACTTGGGCTGGATGCAATGGTACAGACATGGCCGAGGCTTCGTCTGTATGCATTTCCCCCGATTGCTCTGCTCCCGGGAGTTCTGGAGAGAGTACGCCGAGACGGGGTCCGTCTTTTGCTAGTAGCCCCATTCTGGTCTGCCCAAGTATGGTTCTCGGACCTGGTGTCCCTCCTCGACGGCTCTCCACTGGAGATTCCGATCAGGAGGGACCTCCTCTCTCAGGCAGGGGGCACCATTCTTCACCCCCGCCCGGAGTTATGGAAGTTGTGGGCGTGGCCCCTGAGGGGGCACAGCTCATAGCATCCGGTCTCTCAACTGAGGTTGTTGAGACCATACTCCAGTCCAGAGCTCCCGCCACGAGGAAACTGTACGCCTTGAAGTGGAAACTTTTCACCTCTTGGTGCGGACAGTGGCTGCAAGACCCAGTCAACTGCCCAGTTGGTTCAGTTCTGGAGTTTCTGCAGGAGCGATTCTCCGCAGGGTTATCCCCCTCCACTCTGAAGGTTTATGTGGCGGCCGTAGATGCTTACCACACCCTTCAGTGTGGTCAGTCAGTGGGAAGACACCCGTTAGTTACACGTTTCCTCCATGGCACCCAGAGGCTGAAGCCAGTACAGTGCACCAAGGTGCCCTCATGGGATCTGGCAGTGGTTCTGGAGGCTCTGTGCAAAGCTCCCTTTGAACCCATCGAAGACATTTCAGATAAGCTCCTCACGCTTAAGTCTATCTTCTTGCTCGCTATATCCTCGCTGAAGAGGATAGGGGACCTCCAGGCTCTTGCAGTGTCAGGCCTGGAGTTTGCCCCAGGCATGGTTAGGGCGTTCCTTTACCCGAAGCCCGGGTATGTCCCTAA
>NW_015623500.1:304306-304927 GCF_001515625.1 Sinocyclocheilus rhinocerous | reverse complement strand
TGGCACCCGGAGGCTGAGGCCAGTACAGTGCACTAAGGTGCCCTCATGGGATCTGGCAGTGGTTCTGGAGGCTCTGTGCAAAGCTCCCTTTGAACCCATCGAAGATACCTCAGATAAGCTCCTCACGCTTAAGACTTCTTGCTCGCTATATCCTCGCTGAAGAGGATAGGGGACCTCCAGGCTCTTGCTGTGTCAGGCCTGGAGTTTGCCCCAGGAATGGTTAGGGCATTCCTTTACACGAGATCCGGGTATGTCCCTAAAGTGCCCAGCTCATCGCCAGGTCCTATTGTACTACAGGCCTTTTGTCCTCCTTCCTTCCAGGAAGCAGGCCAGGAGAGACTCAATCTGCTGTGTCCAGTGCGAACTTACGTTCACAGAGATGCCCAGTGGCGTAAAGCAGATAAATTATTCGTTTGCTTTGGTCCACCTAAGAAAGGGGTTCCAGCGACGAAGCAAACTATGATTCGGTGGGTGGTCGAGACCATCACATTGGCCTATGAGCCCTCTGGCCTCCAGTCACCCATGGGGGTCAGAGCGCACTCGACCAGGGGTATGATGGCCTCCAAGGCCTTATCAGTGGGCGTGGCCCTTCAGGATGTTTGTGCTGCGGCAGGCTGATCC
>NW_015623500.1:303630-304141 GCF_001515625.1 Sinocyclocheilus rhinocerous | reverse complement strand
GCCCACTGGGTAAAGCAGATCAGTTATTCATTTGTTTTGGTCCACCTAAGAAAGGGGTTCCAGCGACCAAGCAATCCCAGAGTCAATGGGTGGTTGAGACC
The DNA here is from genome assembly GCF_001515625.1 of Sinocyclocheilus rhinocerous. Taxonomy (NCBI): domain Eukaryota; kingdom Metazoa; phylum Chordata; class Actinopteri; order Cypriniformes; family Cyprinidae; genus Sinocyclocheilus; species Sinocyclocheilus rhinocerous. The sequence goes on along the minus strand of NW_015623500.1, from coordinate 304,040 downwards.
ATCACACTGGCTTATGAGTCCTCTGGCCTCCAGTCACCCATAGGGCTCAGAGCACACTCGACTAGGGGTATGGCGGCCTCCAAGGCCTTATCAGTGGGCGTGGCCCTTCAGGATGTTTGTGCTGTGGCAGGCTGATCCTCTCCGCACACATTCATCCGTTTCTACAGTCTGGACCTGACATCTACTCCAGGGTCCCAAGTCCTCTCGTCTTGATGTGCTCGCCAGATACACACCAGACAGGGACTTGCTCGTATGGCGCAGTGGGTATTCTCGTTCCCAAAGCATTCAACGCAGCTCAAGTTCCTGAAGGGGAATGTCTTGAGGTTATGTATGTAACCATGGTTTCCCGAAGGGAACGAGAAGCTGCTCCCTGCCATACTCCCTGCATCCCTGCAGGCGCTCGCTTCCGG
>NW_015623500.1:295009-303591 GCF_001515625.1 Sinocyclocheilus rhinocerous | reverse complement strand
GCATATATATATATATATATATATATATATATATAGTATCATATATAATTTTTATATTTATAATTAATATAAATTATATATATATAACAACACCGCACCACCAACGGTAGTTGGTCCATTACCACCAGGGTGGTAAAAATCTGCCACCGTCACAGCCCTACTTTATAAATTTTTTGCGTAAAAAGTTATTAAACCTGTTATATTGTATTATGACAACACTTTTGCAACTAAATTTCAATATCGTGATAATACCGTATACCGTGATAAAAGCATTATCAATTAATCGCAACATGAAAATTTGATACCGGCATATCCCTATGTGTGACATAATGTACATCCAGTTGGTCTTTATTACAAAATACCCAATGAGCAAAAGTCTTATCAACTTTATCACATGTTGAAATGGCATCCCTTGAGAAGCCAGAATGAAAGTTTTTATAATGTCTTATGATGTCTTGTGAACATCCAATATTGACCTCTCTCTAGAAGGTTAAATTTAGTTTAGATGTAGTCACTCATTGTGGACATATTTTCGTCTTATAGTATCATCTGCAGTCTCATTTAGACAATTTATACTGCTTCTGGATCACAAATCACTCTTTGGCTGCATTCAATTAAAACTCATACAAATCAATTCAGACACAGTGTGTTTGTATAAAAATCAAGGAAACAAAAGAAACTTCACTCATCATACAGTGAATAATAATTAACAAAAAAACAAACAGTTTAGTTTAGTTGGGTCCAATGTTCCCTCTAAGCTGCGCACACAGGTGCACAGAAGAAATAATGTGCACATGCAAAAAATGAGTTGGGAAAGCCATTTGATTGAATTCTAGTCAAAGCGAAAGAATTGGTTGGGTCCATACAGTATGTTTACCTGTTGGAGCTGAATTGGGGTGGAAAAACGTCTAATATATTTTATTTTTTATTTCAAATGCAGTTAACAAATTAACTCCAATTTAAATTCTTAATGATGGTACATTCTTTATTCATGCAATAATCAAGTGTTCACGTAACTTAACTGAATAATATCTGCATGCACAATAATGAAAAGAACACACAAAATGTTAGTGGACAGGCATCCATGTCCAGCAGAGAGTCTGGTGAGGCAGGTGGAACTGGAACTGACTTCTGTCCAGGTTGTCACAACATCTCTGTCTTCACGAACTGCCCTGAAACACAATTGAAATATAAACGATTATTATGAATATAAATGTAGCTTCACAATGCTCATCTTGGCCTCTGTGGAGAATATATGATCAGAAAATAATGACAGACTGATATTTAGTCTTTAGTGAATCGTTTCAAACAGTGTTTTTATTATTATTTTACATTTTGAGGCGCCTAATTTCAAAGGCTCAGGTGAGCGTCCGGGATCCACAACAAAGAACAATGTCTATTTTACTACAAGAACAAACACTTCACAACAAATAAAGTTTTGAAAAATATTACATATATTATTGTGAAGTTATGTGTTTTAGTGAAAAATTCAAACAACTAAAAGGGATAAACATAAATTTACCTCAGGCTTTAACTTGGACCACCTCACGTGCAAATTAACCAACAGGAGTAACGTTATATAAAATTACCAAGAGGGGAATTTGAAAACTTCATAATACAGAACAATTTAAATATAAAGTGACTTAAAGTGATTTAACTTTAAACTGACTGATTTATAATGCTTACCTTTGGCTTAGCACCAGTCCAGGGGCGTACATTTCGTCTAACAGTTGGGGGGACAATAAACATAAATTTTCTCAAGAGCGATTTTTGAAGGGGACACAAATAATACAGCTAAAATTGTACTTGAACGGATATGTATACATAGAGGAAAGCCTTACTACTATTGGTGCAGCAGGGAGACCGTGCCAAATTAGACAACGTCAAGCTGTTGTGGTCGCGCCGCGACAGCGCTCATGTCACAGTATTGCCAAGTCCGCGGTTTTCCCATGGAATTGGGCTACTTTATCACTGTTGCCGCGGGTTGAAGCGACCCCAATAACGTGTATTTTAGCCCCCGGAATGCAATTTTTACAGGGGGACCCCCCTCGAAACGCGGTTAGTTTGGGCTAGTTTTGGGTAACAATTGAGAGGGTTTTGTTGAAAAAAAAACCTGGCAACCCTTTTCGTCAGGCAGGTAATGTTATTATTGCTAACATAGGGACTCATGGAAAAATATATTGGCATCATCTGTATTAAAGAGAAAATTATCACTTCATCCGATGTTTAAGTGAATAAAATAGCCTTGACAGCCTTGGAGTTTCACAACTATTGACGTTGTTCTCTCTCACCGGACTAGTGTGTGTAGGTGATGTAAAAGAAGAAAGCAGGCATTTGGACCAAAACACTGTGAGGCAAGGGAGGAGAGACTCAAAATGTTTCTGAACTTAAAATGCATTTTTGCCCCGTTTGTGTTGTTTTACTACTTACACAATTATTTAAAGTAAAAAACATTGCTATTTACAATACAATGACTGGTTTTTAATCACATTTTTAGGGGGGACACCCCTCAGATGGGGTGGTCCTGTCCCACCCGGGATTTCCGCCTATGCACCAGTCCGTCTGTCAGATGACCGCTGGAGAGTTTTGTTTGAATGCGTCACTTTGTGAAGACGTTCAGTGAGTCCTATCCTCTGTAGGTTTTATAGGTTTTGTAGGTAGGGAAGTCATGGCCTAATGGTTAGAGAGTTGGACTCGTAAACCAAAGGTTGCAGGTTCGAGTCTCGTACCGGCAGGAATTGTAGGTGGGGGGAGTGAATGTACAGCGCTCTCTCCCACTTTCAATACCACGACTGAGGTGCCCTTGAGCAAGGCACCGAACCCCCAACTGCTCTGCAACTGGCGCCGCAGCAAAAAAATGGCTGCCCACTGCTCCGGGTGTGTGTTCACGGTGTGTGTGTGCACTTTGGATGGGATAAATGCAGAGCACTAATTCTGAGTATGGGTCACCATACTTGGCCACATGTCACTTCACTACTTACTTATCACTCACTTTATAAAGTTTCCTCAACGTAGAAGTAAATAAATTACACAAAGGGTCTATCGCTATGGTATTATCTTCAGTCTTTGGTAATATACAGAATAAATATCTTCCGTCTTCGCGGTTGTTTGTGCCATATCACGTTTATGTCAAGTTAATTCCGCGACTAATTTCAAAGACTTTATGTTGCGTTAATGGCCACCTAACAACACTTTAGACATTACCATTACAGTATTTTCCCTGACATATATCTATACTGTGGAAGTAAATAACTTGCCGCCGTTCGACAACACGACAGAAGAACGCAAAATGCACGCGGTGGCACAAGAGCTGAGATGGCCCTCACTGCATTGATTGGCTAACATCCAGATCCAACTCCTCCCACCTTACATATACCTAAACCTACCCATCTCCACCCCCTGATCCCTAAACCCCCCCCATCTCCACCCCTAAACCTACCAATCTCCAACCCCTAGATGTGGATCCAACGCCCCCTATATCTTGTGTTCTGCTGTGAGGGGCTACTGCAAGAGCTCGAGCTCGTGCATGTCCGCGGGTTGATACGACCCCAATAACGTGATATTTAGCCCCTAAAATTTCTTATGTTGGTGCTGTCTTTCTAGACCTAAAGCGGGCTTTTGATACTGTTAATCACGAAGTTCTTTTATCTAAATTAACATATTTCAATTTCTCTGAACAAGCTCTCAACTGGATAAAATCATACCTGTCCAGTAGAAAGCAATGTGTTCGTATTAATGATTCAAAGTCTCCATTCTGTGAATGTCCAGTAGGGGTCCCCCAAGGCTCCATACTTGGTCCAATCCTGTTTACATTGTATATAAATGATTTGCCAGAGGCATGTAAAAATTTTGTTGTCAATATATATGTCACCATTATGTGTATCTTTTCATTTATAGTGAATGAATGTTGTATTATTGTTGGCTGTCTTTATGTTAGTTTTATGTTACCTGCCTAGGGACTGCAGATGAAAAGTAGTTATTGTTACTATTTCTGGCATATTTACATGGTGTATATTTATACAACAATGTTAATGAATATGCATGGTCCCTATTAAATAAACCAATAAATTAAATAAATAAATAAAATGCAAATTTTACCAGTGGAACCCTGCCACAAAACGTGTATTTTACTCCCCGGAACGTGATTTTTACCGGGGCACCACCCTCGAAACGCGATTGAGCTAGTTTTGGGCTAGTTTTGAGTAGCAATTGGGCGGGTTTTTTGATGTGAAAACCTGGCAACCCTGCTGCCTGCTTCTACCAGCCAATGATGATTCTGAAAGGAAACACACAGTGTTTGTTATAGTAGCACATGCAACTTTCACGTGCATCTGATGGACAGAACCGCATGCTTGTATTTCAGCCAGCGGTGCTGTTAGTTATGGTATTTTAGCAAATAGTTTGCTCCATAAATTCAGTTCAACAGCATTAAGTTGAAGAGGGTAAACTTTATCACTGGACTGAATCTACACATGCATTTTAGGTGGTCTTGCTCCGTCCAAGCAATAAATGCACGTCGTTGAATGAGCGCTGTAGCGTATTCTTCAACCGCTCAGGTAATGCCAATACGACCAATTACAGGAAATGCCAAAATTATTTTTTAAAACCAGTTAGGGCTATAGAAATGCATAGTCTTGCTCCGTCCAAGCAATAAATGCACGTCGTTGAATGAGCGCTGTAGCGTATTCTTCAACCGCTCAGGTAATGCCAATACGACCAATTACAGGAGCTGCCAAAATTATTTTTTAAAACCAGTTAGGGCTATATAAATGCATATTATTATTTACAAGTAAATCTCCAAATTATGCGTAGACTAGCCTTCTTTCTATCTGCCCCCCCCCTACTAGTTTTGACATCCATCATGGGGGATAAAGCCTTCTTTAGGGGGGTCAGCCCCCCCCAACCCCCCCTGTAATTCGCACCTGGTCTATGACGCATACGCTAACGAGCCACATTTTCAACTTTTTCATTGAACACAAATAAATTAAGTTCAGTGAACTTAATTACAATGCTTTAAGTAACAGGTACATAACAGAAAGTAATAAGAACTCAATCAAACTGAGTAATGTCAAGAGAGCAGAAACAAATAAGTAAGATGAATGTACTTTTACTAAGCTTAACAGTGTAACATCTTTTACAGTGTAGGCTTACTTTACATCAGTGATTCACAAATACTGAAAAGCCTACTTTGGACTGGAAAAGCTTTCTGATTTGCTCTTTGTTAAAATGATTACATGCAGAGGCAAGACAAAAGGACCCTGTTGAGTGTTGATTTCCATGAAATATGATATTTTAAGCATATCCCTCATTGATGAATGATTATCTTTGCATTTCTATGCTGTACTGTTCAAACTGGTAACAGAACATAGATAATCAGACCCTTAAAATTGCATTTGATGGTGTTTCATAATGCTGTCAGATTGATTCTGCAATATTAGATATTTTTATTTTTACTATTCAAATCTATTCAATCTGTTCATTTAAATGTTACCACATGAAGCACATTATTAGGCTTTATTTGGGGTTTTTAGGGGTGGGGTTAGAGTTGGCCTGTAGTGCAATAATAATTAGACTTTAAGTAGATACAATACTCATAGTTTTTGTTACAATTTAAACAATACCGATACGTACTATTTCTTAAATGGGATTTTTCAAATTAATGTTAATTTTTAGGGGAAAAAATCATTACACTTAAAGGGGTCATGAACAGAGAAACCAATATTCCTTTGATCTTTTTACATATAAGAGGTCATTGTACTATAATCCTGTCAGTTTCATAACTCAAAACTTTCACATTAGTCTAAAAACAGCTTATTGAAGGCAGTCTGCCAAAACGACAGCTTGTGGAACGTGCTACCCTATGTTGTAACAACTGCTTCTACATCGCTGCCTGTTTAGCCCCGCCCACCGATTCCCGCATGTAATGTAAATAACAAGAGAGACGAACGCAGGTCGACTATGCAGAAATTAAATAATAAAGATGCTCCAAAGACAACAAGATGCTGTGCAGTGCCAAGTTGTGGAAAAACAGTGTTTGCATTGCCTTCCTTCTGGAAAGAGTGGATCAACTATTTTTAAAGCACACCTTTACCTTATCTTCATTTTTAGGTAAAAACTTTTATGTAACCTATTTTTGTCTACCAGCCAATGATGATTCTGAAAGGAAACACACAGTGTTTGTTATAGTAGCACATGCAACTTTCACGTGCATCTGATGGACAGAACCGCATGCTTGTATTTCAGCCAGCGGTGCTGTTAGTTATGGTATTTTAGCAAATAGTTTGCTCCATAAATTCAGTTCAACAGCATTAAGTTGAAGAGGGTAAACTTTATCACTGGACTGAATCTACACATGCATTTTAGGTGGTCTTGCTCCGTCCAAGCAATAAATGCACGTCGTTGAATGAGCGCTGTAGCGTATTCTTCAACCGCTCAGGTAATGCCAATACGACCAATTACAGGAGCTGCCAAAATTATTTTTTAAAACCAGTTAGGGCTATATAAATGCATATTATTATTTACAAGTAAATCTCCAAATTATGCGTAGACTAGCCTTCTTTCTATCTGACCCCCCCCTACTAGTTTTGACATCCATCATGGGGGATAAAGCCTTCTTTAGGGGGGTCAGACCCCCCCAAACCCCCCTGTAATTCGCACCTGGTCTATGACGCATACGCTAACGAGCCACATTTTCAACTTTTTCATTGAACACAAATAAATTAAGTTCAGTGAACTTAATTACAATGCTTTAAGTAACAGGTACATAACAGAAAGTAATAAGAACTCAATCAAACTGAGTAATGTCAAGAGAGCAGAAACAAATAAGTAAGATGAATGTACTTTTACTAAGCTTAACAGTGTAACATCTTTTACAGTGTAGGCTTACTTTACATCAGTGATTCACAAATACTGAAAAGCCTACTTTTGACTGGAAAAGCTTTCTGATTTGCTCTTTGTTAAAATGATTACATGCAGAGGCAAGACAAAAGGACCCTGTTGAGTGTTGATTTCCATGAAATATGATATTTTAAGCATATCCCTCATTGATGAATGATTATCTTTGCATTTCTATGCTGTACTGTTCAAACTGGTAACAGAACATAGATAATCAGACCCTTAAAATTGCATTTGATGGTGTTTCATAATGCTGTCAGATTGATTCTGCAATATTAGATATTTTTATTTTTACTATTCAAATCTATTCAATCTGTTCATTTAAATGTTACCACATGAAGCACATTATTAGGCTTTATTTGGGGTTTTTAGGGGTGGGGTTAGAGTTGGCCTGTAGTGCAATAATAATTAGACTTTAAGTAGATACAATACTCATAGTTTTTGTTACAATTTAAACAATACCGATACGTACTATTTCTTAAATGGGATTTTTCAAATTAATGTTAATTTTTAGGGGAAAAAATCATTACACTTAAAGGGGTCATGAACAGAGAAACCAATATTCCTTTGATCTTTTTACATATAAGAGGTCATTGTACTATAATCCTGTCAGTTTCATAACTCAAAACTTTCACATTAGTCTAAAAACAGCTTATTGAAGGCAGTCTGCCAAAACGACAGCTTGTGGAACGTGCTACCCTATGTTGTAACAACTGCTTCTACATCGCTGCCTGTTTAGCCCCGCCCACCGATTCCCGCATGTAATGTAAATAACAAGAGAGACGAACGCAGGTCGACTATGCAGAAATTAAATAATAAAGATGCTCCAAAGACAACAAGATGCTGTGCAGTGCCAAGTTGTGGAAAAACAGTGTTTGCATTGCCTTCCTTCTGGAAAGAGTGGATGAACTATTTTTAAAGAAGTTCTGGATCGTGTCAGTAAGAATTCGGTCCTTTGTTCACTGCATTTTACCGTGGATTTATTTATAAACAAGGCAAAATTCAACACAGGATTTTCAAGTGTGAGAAACTGTTTTTATTGTGTGATCACTATTGCTTTGTCTGTTAAACAGATTGTTTGATATGAGTATTTATGCGTTTTTAACCTAAATCACAGCAGCGTCCATCTATGAGGAATGTACACTGTCAAACATACACAAGCCAATCATAGCAGTGGGCGTTTACTTCCGAGTCTACAATCTGCCACGCCTATTCAATCAGAGCGTTCTGATGAGGGGGTTAAAAACATGACAGAAAATAGCCTGTTACTTCTAAATTATGATGTTTTTTGATGTACAAAATCTTGATAACATCATAAGTGAAGCTCAGATAACAGTACAAAATAAAAAACAGAGGCAGTTCATGACCCCTTTAAAGGCAAATCACATTTACATACCACATGTGCCATTAAAGGGGTCATATGATGCGATTTCAATTTTTCCTTTCTCTTTGGAGTGTTACAAGCTCTTGGTGCATAAAGAAGATCTGTAAAGTTGCAAAGACTAAAGTCTCAAATCCAAAGAGATATTCTTTATGAAAGTTAAGAGTCAGCCACACCTACCTAAAACGGCTCGTTCTAACACACCCCCACATACCTACGTCACTATGTGGGAACATTTACATAACGCCGCCCAAATGTTCACGCAAAGAAAGAAGGCATAACTTTTATTCTCACTGTAGTATTGTTG
>NW_015623500.1:292398-294693 GCF_001515625.1 Sinocyclocheilus rhinocerous | reverse complement strand
GCTCCGGCCTGACAGGGCATCATCACAATGTGGTAAGGGGCGTAACATTTCCGTCACACGCTTGAAGTGTTCGGCAAATCACAACGCACTGGATAGCTGGCCATTCACAGCACACCTCGCTTTTTCAGACCGATGAGCTTTGTAAAAATCGACGCGTTTCAGAAAGGCGGGGCATAGAGGAGAAACAATAATGTACAGTATGTGGAAAATAATGTGTTTTTTTAACCTTAAACCGCATAAACACATTTCATTACACCAAATACACAAAAGAATGTTCTTTTTAGCAGCATCATATGACCCCTTTAATAAGTTAATATGAGCACAATTAAAAATGTTTGCACCAACAGGTGTAAAAATGGTGCAATGCAATTTGCACATTTTTACAGATTTATTAATCTTCTTAAACAGGCCATAATTTTTCCATCAACTTCCACTTTCTACATATTTAAATGTTTAGGCTTCTTGACAGCAATGTTCAGAAGCACTCTATGTATTGCATAAAAGTAACTTTTTTCCAAAAACATTAATCTAGACATATTCACTCAGTTTAATTGGCTACACTTCATGGGAGGCTATTTCAGATCCAAGATGTCATTATCGTTCAAGACATTTATCAGATAACAGTGGCCCAGTTAAACATGAGAAGATATGCTAGAAGATACGCCAGAAGACACCTTTGCAACATATTTTATTTACTGCTGATTTAATAAAGAAAGTGATTTTTATGATGTTTGTGTATTAGCAATTTATTTCATGAGAATAATCGAAAGCTCACATGCTTTGCTGGCTTCAGTTTCTCACTTGAGCCACAGAGCTATAGCTTTAGCACATAGCTTTAGCTGCAGAATGAGATTTTTGCAATCTTTGATTATTGTTTTGCCTATGGCATTCACAAAAAACACATCTTTTCAGGTGTCAAAGTAATGCCACGTGCGTAAATCCACACAGCTGTGTGCCATACTATCACAATTGCAAACAGAAAAAGCAAATTGTGACAGCCATTACACAACAATTGAAAGTCTTTATTATGCCTTTCATGCTTGTCATAAAATTGGGGTTGGTTGCCATGGAGACCACCGTCTATAGTACAACCTCTAGTGACTGGGAAGTGTGAATGTGCATATGGGAGAGAAAGAAAAAAATCAAAACCTGCCTTGTCCTCCTTATTATTTTTCTGTTTCTTTTAATACATACATACATAATTACTTCCAATATTGTCATTATTTTTGCACTTTTTTGTTTATATAATTATTGTCTCAAATGCTCAAAAAGCACACTGAAACAATGAAAGAGAGACTGTGTGTGCATCAGCCTCTATAATAAAAGCTGAAGTCAGGGAAAATCTGCACATAAAAGCCTGCGTCTCTCTTATAGCCTCCCGACTGACCTCAAAAACAAATGTGCTGAACCTCCAGAAAGCCCAGCATGTGGGGGTGAGCTGCGGAAATGACCCCAGTTTGTTTCTGGAGAATGACATGGGGAGAGCGAGTGTCCTCTGCAGCTCGTTGAATAAAAAAATTTCCTCTGTGAAGATAGATACAGTAGGTTCAAGCTCCATGAGTCATCAAGACGCTCAGACAGTTTGTTGACGATAGTCTCCAACATTGGTTGCTTTATATAGATATTCAAAATGAAATGCTCTGAAAAAAAGCATAAACTGTAAGGCATTTGAAAGGTGGTACATTTACAAAGACATAATTTATTAACATAATTTCACATTGTTTAGTTGTGTAGTGAATTTTGCTTTCGTCAACCTAGGGAGGTGAAATAGTGTAGTGATGGATACTCGCGTCACCAATGATGTCACTTAAGGTGTGGTTATGAGTACATCACATAAGAAAGATTGGTGGGATCTCTAACTTGTAGAACCTCTTTCTGTATCATCAACACAAGGAAGACACAAGTGTAATAAAATAGATTTTATTAACAAAAGATAGACAAGAGTAATCAACAACTACTAAATGAATACCATAAATGAAATAGGAATAAAGTGCATAAGATGCATAAAATGCAAGTGATTATGTTGGGTGTTGCAATGTCAGAGCTACGTTATCTGGAAAGATATGCTGAAAGAACTAAGGTGAAGAACCCTATTATGCATCAAACAAATACATGAAAGATTTGCTATAAACTGCAATCAGCTATATAACATCTAATGTAAATTAGAATAATCATATACTGATAATATACAACAATGCCAAGGTCTCTGGAAGAGGTTTGGATAAGTGATAGTTACGTTCTCTGTGGTTGAGTGAGCAGTCTGATGGCGGTGACTTCATCCACTGGTTGTGCTGG
>NW_015623500.1:283470-292191 GCF_001515625.1 Sinocyclocheilus rhinocerous | reverse complement strand
TATGTGTGTGAGGAATTGGAAGCAAGCAGAATACGGGTGTTTCTAAAGCAAACTCAGCGTCATCTCTCATATGGTTAAAAACTAAGCTCAGAATCGATCCAGAATCGTTGGAGAGAGAATCGCGATGCATCGATAGATCGATTTTTTTCTCCCACCCCTAGTACCTTGGAGTGAAGGTTTGCTCGCCGGAGCTTAACCTTGTTGCAGATGTCTGTGTGTCTTCTGCCTCTCTGGGCTAGAGACTCAGAACTTGGTCGATCTACTTTGTCTCTCTAGGATGGAGACTCAGGACGTGCTGCATCTGTTGTTGTCTCGCTGGACGAAGACTCTGAATGAAGTCTGAACGTAGATTATCTCTTTCCTTGCAGGCTGGAGGCTCCGAACGTGGTCGTATCTGTTGCTGCCTCAAAGCTAGAGACTCAGGACTTGGTATCTGTTATTGCCTCTTCCCTCACGGGCCAGAGGTTCAGAACGTTGGTGATCTGTTGCAGTCCTTTCCTTGACAGGACTCAGACTCAGAATGGAGGTTGATCGCTATTGTCTCACCCTTGCAGGCAGGATGTAGCTGTTATTGCCTCTTCCCTCTTGGGACTCAGACTCAGTAACAAGGTTGATCTGCTATCGTCTCACCCATGCAGGGCTCAGACTCAGAACAGTGAGTGTCTTTTGGGAAGGTACCTTTATCTCTTTCCGATGAGGAGGAGATTGCAATCTGGCACTTCTCCATTTCCAGGCTGTGATTGGCTGTTTCCATCAGAGTGGGGGGACACAGTGTGGCCCACCCTTCTTTCCTCCTGTGGAACTTATTTGCATAGTCCAAACACACATTTAGAAAAGTGTCACTAAAGCTTTACCAATGCATTATTCACTTACCAAACCACAACCAGAATACCTTTGGCAATGTTACGAACACATTAAGTCCAAACATGATGGAAAAAGATTGAACTTTCATGCATGCATTCATTTGTCCATGAACAGCTGAGTTTGTGTAAGATGTTGTACTACACGTCGCTGTCACTGAGAATACTTATTTCTCTGAATAAGTATAAGATATGTGTGTTGTAGTTTGCATCAGTGTAAGGTTTGAGAACATAGTTATGAATGGATTTGGATGGAACTCTGTGATCTCTCTTTGTTTCACCCACTGCTGCTGATCCAGAGGTCCTAAGGAATTTTTATGGCGGTCACAGGCCAAAACCTGAGGAATCAGTCTGTTGGTGGGTGAAGGGCAGAAACTGCATTTTGACCAATAGGAAGTCCTGTCCTTCCCGGGCTTTGTACCAAAGGTCTTCTTCTTGCCCTCTAAGAGGTGTCTGGCTGTTGTCCTGGCATCTTTATCTGATGGCGTTGGACAGTTTGCTTATGTTAGTCCACCAAGATCCAATCAAAATGTAGCAAACCTTTGTCCACTATAGTGGTCAGAGAGGGGCCCCGCCATAAACTGGGCCCTGGAATGTGCTGTCCACTACAGTTGTTTTATGCATTCATATCTCCTCTAACCACCTCCATTTAGCACTGCTTAACCTGTTGAAGAGTGAAAAAGAAAACACTTGACACTTTGTGACACTTTGTGAAGAGCGTCACTGTGGCCTACTTTCACGGTTATAATAATGCTGAATGTGAATGAAATGAAGTGTATATAGTTTGAAAATTGCTTGCCTATTGAAGGAGTATTTTTGTCAGTCAAACAGTGTATGTGTGTGTCTGTGTGTTTACTTGGTAAGCGCAGGAGGAAATTGATTGTGCTGATTCTATATATCTCTTGAAGTCACCTAATAGGTCTCTGTAATTTGTCTCAGCTGGCTTGAAAAAAAGGGAAAAATCTTAAAAGAAACTGCAGGCACATTATTGCAGAGATGTATTGCTTTGCAATTAATGTACAGTGGCTGAAAAAAAGCCTCTTTTTCACAAGCAAAAGCCAGCATTATAGCTATTTTAATAGGGGGTCAACATCATTGAGAGATCTTTCACCATTAAAGAATGCCTGTGATTTCTAATTATAGGTTCGTTTATTATGGCAACCTTTATTTAATGAATGGGGTCAACCTTTGCCTGAATGTGGTGCTAAGAGGGTTTGTAACTCCATGATTTGAGTTTAGGCCTATTACATCAGAAGTGAAATTCAGTCGAGATCCCATTTTCTATTATGTAGTCTTGACTAAGTGGCAAATTAAGTGCTATATAGAACTGAATTTGTTGTCTTTTTTCGTGATCTTTTTAGCAATGCACTTCAATGCACAGATGAAAAGATGAGTACAACAAAACAAAAAATAAAATAAAACAAAAACAACAACAAACATTTAATTCTGAACAAACAGAAAAAAAGTCATTTTTAAATGTATTCTCACATATGTTTATAAGTATCACAGCACAGGCTCCACTGAGAAAATGTGGGATTTTTGCTTTCACCAAGCCATGAAGCAAACAGTAAGAAATACGTTCAGAAATGACCAGTGTTAGGCAGTAACGCATTACTTAGTAACACGTTACTGTAATTTGATTACTTTTTTAGTAACAGAGTAATGCGTTGAGCAATGCAGTGCTGAAATGTGTGTGCTCATGAATCCTCTCATTATAACACACGAATTGTAGACATTATGTAAGATTCATTATGCATATATTTATTGTGTTATAACAGAGATTTGTGAGATTGCGATGAACTGAGATGTCTTTTAGAGATTATAAATGCAGCGCTCTTTGCTGGCATTCTGCTATGCCAAACCATGTATGCAGCCGCCGCTTGCTTTAGTTAAAAATAACAGTGTTCTCTGAATGTTGATGCTTTAATAACAAATATTTATCGGGAGCGTGTATGCTGGGATTTCATAAATTTCATGGAGAAAAAATTTACGTAACTAGTAATGTAACTAATTACTAATTACTTTTGAAATAAAGTAATCATAACAGTAAAGTGATTACTTTTAAAAGGAGTAATCAGTAATCAGTAATTTTATTACATTTTCAGAGTAACTTGCCCAACACTGGAAATGACAGTAATGTGTTTACACCACTGAACTCTAGAGACAACAGTGGTGCATACAGCCTTTTGTCTCATGAATTGGACGCTAATGAGGCTATGCGTTTGCCAATAGATTCTAAAGAGTGTTTATCATAACACTTTAGCATGGTCTTTCAAGTAGCAATACAAATATGTTGACTGAAAAGCTTTGGGATTCAGCTCAATTACAAATGGGTTGGATCTTAGCCAAGCCCTGTTTTTGTTGACATAGCTAAGCTGTCTGTGTACTCAAATAAAATTTAAGGTAACACTTTATTTCGATAGTCCACTTTAGACATTCTATTAACAGTAAGTAACTTTGCAACTACATGTCAACTAGCAGTTAGTAGAGTATTAGTAGACTGTCTGCTTAATATCTTCTAACACTTTCTTTGTCAACATTCTACTAACCCTAAACCTACCCTAACAGTCTACTCTGAGAGTTAGTAGACATGTAGATGCAAATTAATGAGAATTAGTTGACATGTAGTTACAAAGTTACTTATAGTTAGTAGAATGTCTAAAGTGGACTATCGAAATAAAGTGTAACCAAATTGAATGTTACCTGTAGATAAGGCCTGGTAGGGCTATTTTACACATATTTTTATTCTCTACATATTGTTTTTTTTTTGTTTGTTTTTTTTGCCTGCCTATATATAACTTCACTGTCAATGTATGTATTAGTTGAGAAATTTTTCAAATCCTGATTATTACATGCTAACACCTAAAGGCTAAGAACTGTAAAAATGCAACAAGAGACTTGTTTTTATTGTTTTGTCGACCTGTTGCATATGACCAACTAGCTAGCAGTGAACAATTGTGTAAAGTTTGTCAGACTACTGCTTCTGACTACATTTTCAGATGCTATTTTCTTAGCACTAAAGCACTCATTTTTGGATACAATATGATTCACAGATTAACACAGACTAAACGCTGATTTGATTAATTACTGATTTTAACCTAATCTGAATTATAGAATCAGGAAAAAACTTTTAATAGTTAAGAATATGTAAACAAAACTGAGATTAATACTAAGATGTAATGCTAATGCTAAGATCACATTTGGAACAGAATCAAATCGAGAGCTTATGAATTGAAATTGAACTGCAAAATCTGTATCACTACCAAGTCCTGTTTACTGTTTAAAAAAAAATAATAATAAAGATAAACCAGCTTAAGGTGGTTTAAGCTTTAAGCTTTAGATCAACTACCATCACGCTTTAGGCCTAATTTTTTCCCATCAGGGTTTAACTTAGATTTTTAAAGACCCGTTTGAGACATCGATGAACGACATCAAACAGCAAGCCAAAAAAAACCCCAGAACAAACACTCTCTAGCAAATACATTTGCTATCACACTTTCCAACATTTAATATTAGTGAAAGGACGCATTTCTTGGCCATCTCATTGAACCTGTGCCAGTCCAGCTCCAGAGAGAGGATGCTGTCAGAATTTAATCCCAAATAGTTTATTGATTGAGGCAGCTTTCTATTGATTTATACTATGAAGCATTCCAAGCTCTGCAGCTATAACTCTACAAAGGAAGAGCGACTGAAACGGATTTGTAAAGCTTGAATAACTTTATTTGAGTCTTGAAACAAAGCCCTAGCCACCTGCCACTGCCATCTTTGCCCTTCAGTAGGTCACAATGGCTCATCAGCATTCCCCGCACCTTCACAGGTCATTAAACAAACATGTACGCTAAAAATGGCTGATTTATGTACCATGCAATTGTTCACACAGGGCTAGATGCGTGGAATTATGACTAAAACACTCACTTTGACTTCCATAAGAGCAGTGAAGAGAGAGGTTTACACCTCGTACTCAATAAAAATGTTGCTCAGGGATTTAAGGGGTTTGACCCTGAAGAAAATTGGGCTGTACTCTCTTTAAAAATCAATGTTTTAAACGGAGGCTTTCACAGCGATGCCATAGAACAACCACTTTGGGTTCCCTTAAGAACCTTTCATTCAACTTTTCTTAAAAGAATAATTTTTTCTTAGTGTGAAGAACATTTTGTGCAATTGAAAGGCATCATGGCTTGTTAAAGGTTCTTTCACAGAGCCATAAATGCCAATAAAGAAACTTTATTTTTAAGAGTGTATGCTGTATGCACTTTAGAAACCCTTGCTGTGCTGAGACTAACAACAGCACTGCAGCGCAGATGAAAGCATTCTTTAATGTGAGCTGGGTCACAAGTAACACTTTTCCAAACTTCATTTCTTTTCATGTTGTTTTACATGTTTGTTGTTGTTCTTGATAAATAGTAAATGTAGGGTATAATTATATTCCACAATGATAGTCTTTATAACAGTAGAAGATATTATTCGCCATCTTTTTGTTTCTTTTTTGTTATACTGTAATATGGTCATGCAGAATAAGGCATTAATATGTGCCTAATAAGAACTAATAGACAGCCATGTTACATTGTAAGGTTAATCTACTGCATATAAGCCAAAGTTGAGAGCCCAAGTGAAGTTTTATTGACAAATGGTGAACAAAAATGTAAAGAGAACATGATTTGAATTACTTAACTCTGGTAACAAATGAGAACATACTGAGAAACTATGATAATCATGGAAAAAGGAAATACCGGAAACAATGCAAAACTAAAATTCCATAAAAACGAAACTGAAACCAAAACTGAATGTGACAGCTAGCTATATGAAATTATAAACCACAGCAATTACCGTTATTATTGGTGTAGTGATAAAGATTGCTTGCCTTCTGCATAACACAACGTGAGTCTCAGTGACAGTAATGTTAATGTGAGACACTACACCCACAGTCAACATTATCAGAATGAATAAGTGCATCCATCAATGATTTGCTTAATGACTCTAATACCATAAATTAGATGTAATCTGCACTGCCGTTTTTGAACCAAAGCCAACAGTGGATTATTACTGGTCATGATTTATCATTGTGGTATGCGTAATGAGACTGCTATTTGACGTTAACCCTCAGAATTATGGCAATCATTTCATTTTACAGCTGGAGCTTTGTACTGCTTCCTTCGCAAAACCACTGATTAAAATTCGTCAAACTATTGGAATCAGGGCACATCATGAATGTTCATCATTTGTCCATCCTTTTTCCAAATTATGTCAGTTTATTTCTCTAACAGCTGCTGTGTTGAGCCCAATCAGTAATCTCCTGACTTTCAGAAGAAACCTCTTGAATCCAATTTTTTAACGACTCCTGCTGTTTCTTGTTGCAAATAAATGGGAATACAGAAAAAAATCAGCCAAAATCAAGTAGTATGACCTTTAACTTTTTCATTATGTTTTGTATGTCAAATAGATTCAGTTACACAATTGCAAGTTGAACTGTCGGAGTTATGCAATTTGCCTTACAATTTTATGCACGACTGTAAACACACCCTGTGAATATTATTATACAGTAAATTAAAATGATGAATGGTGAGTTTATGTGGTGTTTATTTTCAAAATGAGTAATGGCTGCATGTGTAATTGAAGATGTATTTATGACTTTTTGTAAATTGGACCCTGGCTGCTTAGTACCAAAACTAAATGATCGAAAGAAAACTTGCCTTCAGATTAGAACTCTGCAGGTGCTGGTCTTATTATAGTTTTCAATGCCCTATTAGCCTATGTATAATGCATGCACCTGCAATGCATAATAGATGTGAACTTCATGGTAAAATGCTAGCAAAAGGCTAAACAAATGGCAGGCAAGAGAATTCTTCAGCTTCATTAGTAAATTATTAGCTTTATACAGCAGGACCAGCAGTGAATCAGCTCTGAAGGCATATGAGCAATGGTTGTGAAATGGTTATTGAAACTAGATAGACAGTGATACAATAAAACAATATTATTTTATATATTATTATAAAATATTTCTTCTCTCTCTTGGTGCAATCTGGTCTCTACTATTAAGAAAGGACAGACAATTAAAATAAGAAAAACCTTGATCTGTAAAAAGATGCTTTTTTATTAGATATTACTAGACAAGGGCTACAACAAAGCACAACAAAACATCACTTTTATAAACCAGAAGAGCAAATATATGCAAAGTCAAATGGTGCAGTTGAGGCAACAAGGTGTCAATTGGATGGTGTTACCTGTTGCATATCATGTCTGTAGGCAATCTTGATTGAAATTGCACACTTGATCTATTTGCATGATTGCTAGCATTTTTATCTTTTTTTGCAATGCAACTGCAATGGGTTTTTTGTACGTACAGGGAATATCAAATCGAAACCACACAGCACTGATCATGTTTGTTTGAATGCCACTAATAGGCCTAATAATTACATGCTCTTTAGTGCACAGTATTTATTTAATGTTATTTAATTGACTTCAGTCTCTGCTTTATTAAAAGGAAAGAAGAATATCTGTGAAGGGAGACAACAGATGACATGAGCATGTCTCCCTTATTGAAAAGGCAATATTAAAAAGCAAACATTGTAGTCGAAGTGAGCTGTTTTCAGTATTGGGGAATACATTTTCAAAAGTAATAAGTAAAATGAATCAATGTTTCTTCAGCTACAGGCATTTTTATGTCATGGGGTTGATTTTTATTAAAACCAGAAGATTTCAATGTTTCTTTTTTGGTATGAAGGTCACATTATTTTACCATGCCATGTCTTTATGATTTATTTGGCTACCTTTTAATTATTTTTTTTTTTTTTTACACTGCTTTACACTGGTTCAGATCCAGACTTTTCCATCATACAGTATACATCATACTGTATGATAATGAGTAATGAGTATATTTACTCATTTTAAATAAATAAAATAAATATTTTGATCAGTTTTTCAAAAAATATGACTATCCCTCAGTCGTGTATACCAAACATCTGTGTACTCAATTACAAAGTGTCAGTGAAGAGCTTGAGCTGAAATATCTCAGGTAAACGCAATTATTATTATTGTTATTATTATTATTATTATTTTATCATTTCCAATCAAGCTGTAATTTTGTCAAACTATGCAAAATTTGTGAAATATTATTTAATTGCATGTACTTGGATTTGTAAAATGCTAGCTATATTGAAATTGACATTAGCAATACAAAGTTTGGCATTTTTTTAATGGTTTAAAATGTCATTCCCATCACAGAATGCTATTAAACACAATTATTTGAGATGTGGTGAAAATTTGACAGTTGAGAAAAATTATAAGTAAATAGGCTTATAAAAATAAATACAACTGTATAAAAGTAATGGTAACACTTTATTTTGATTGTCCCTTTAGAGCATTCTGTTGACAATAAGTAAATTTGCACCTACATGTCAACAAACTGTCATTAGAGTATAGTAGACTGTCTGATTAACATATGCTAACTCTTTATTGTGGTCCCCCAACAGACATTCTACTGACTATAAGTAACTTTGCAAGTACATATTAACATATTATAACCCTAACCCATCTACTAATACTCTACTAACACTCTAATGAGAGTTAGTAGATAGTTGCAACGTTACTTATAGTCAACAGAATATGTTAAAGGGACCATCAAAATAAAGTGAAACCCATAAAGTAATACGTGACTACATTGAGCTACATGAAAGCTTTGGAAAAGTCGTGGAAATTTATTTTACACATCTCTATATAATAGAATATATGTTTAATCACGTCCTGAATCTCGGTGTGGGATTGCACATTTTGGTTTTACTCATTTTCGCAGGTTTCGCACGTTTGGAAAATTCCCGCAAACATTTATTTAATATACAATGTAGGTTAGATGAGTTAAAAAAAT
>NW_015623500.1:282626-283350 GCF_001515625.1 Sinocyclocheilus rhinocerous | reverse complement strand
GCTCCAAACTAGTTTTCTGGGCGCTCACGGTCACATCCAAAGCACCCGCACACATTAAGCCGCATCGCAAACACCTCAAGAAAAAGTTATTGTTTTCATTGTTTCTGACTCAAGTAACCTTGCATTTTAATAAATAATGTTACATAAAGACAATTAAACGGTCAGTAATAAATGAACAAGTTACTAGCAATAGCACAAGGATACAAATGAAAGGAACTGTGTTTTAACTTTTTCAGGTAGGCTAGGAATTTACAGTGAATTTACTGTTTTTAATTTACAGTTTATTCCATTTCTGCAGCATTTCTGTACCTGACGTTTTTCCACCAAAACTGTTTCTAAAACGAAATGCAGGTCCTAAGTTTAATTTATAATACTGGCTAAGCAAATTACAATATACTTAACATTCTGGCATTCAGTTATGTGATTATGTAGCCTAACTTATGTTCTCTGCATGAAGTAACGTCTGGCACAGTCGCAGCCTGTGCTTATTAGAAAGCAAGCAAATAGCATTAATAATCATTCATTTTCCTTAGCATATGCTATGATAAATCTGAACATTTGTGTAAAATAATGGAGCATTAGGTCATGAATATTGCCTTAAAAGTCATTGAAATTTATTGGTTGAACGAACCCTGCATTTAATGAGTGAATGCCTACGATATAGGAGTTAGCCTATCACACAAACTAGAGTCCTGTTTTTCCGAATATCTGCACGATCGCAAAT
>NW_015623500.1:274476-282541 GCF_001515625.1 Sinocyclocheilus rhinocerous | reverse complement strand
TGGGGACGTGGAGGAGCGCACGGGAAAAAAGGCAAAACAAAAACTGACAAAAACTGGAAATCAAACACGGGGAAGGGATGCCGCTTACTGTAGTAATGACACATCATGGGGAACACCTGGAACAAATGAACTAAACTAATCAGGGGAGGAACAGGAAACTAATCAAATAAGGGCATGGGAAGGCACATGGGGAGCAGGACAAACACAACACATGGAACAGAGTCTGACACACACAAACTAGAGTCCTGTTTTTCCGAATATCTGCAAGATGGCAAATGTACAATAAACAACACGTTACTGAGTAACTTTCAGACAAAATTCTGTTTTGCTCCATCAATGCGTCTCCGAGCAACACAGTGTTTTGTTTCTCAGCATTTCACGGACCAGTAAATGGTTCAAACAGGCTATAAGTACAGTCTTTTGCTAAGTTAAATGAACTAGCATTTTAAACAAATCAGTTGATTTAAGGATTCAACTCACTCATTAAGACAGTCACTTGCTGCCACCTACTGACGGTTGTAGTTTCATATTTTAAAAAGTAGCTCATTATTTCATTTTTGCAATCATTTAATATTTCTACATTAAAATGTTGTATTTAAACTTAACATAACTTATGCAAAATCCATTTATGGATTTTGTTTATAGTGATTTAATGTGATTGTTAATAGCCAACATGTTTTTTTATTCAGATTGAATTTATTAAATTTAAGAATCTGACATAATAGGACACAGATATGACAATACATTTTCATAATAATACATCTCTTTGTTTTTTTCTGCTCAGTGTATTTTGTGTTACTCCATAATAATGACCTAGTTGAGGGCATTTGTAGTATAGGTACGGGGCCCAAACATAACCTCAAGCCCAGGGGCCCCCGGCCCCATAATTCCTGCCCTGACTACATCCAAAAAGTAAACTTGTTAGTTCAATAACACTTTCAAAGTGTTCATGCTGCCTTAAATTTTAAATTTTATTTTATTAAATAAGTCAGCTCAAATATCTGATTTGTCACTTAGTACAACTTAAAGGTCCCCTGAAGTGCCTTGAAACACGCAGCGTTATTCTATGTGGTGACGTAATTTCAACTGAAACAGGAAGACAGGGCAGGACATATCGAGCAGCCCCGCCCCCTTTCAAAATTAGCCAATAGCCTTTTGTTTATATCTGCACTGAGTCGTTGAGCTCGGTAAAGCTGCATTTGACAGCCACAGTCTAATACTTTACCCCCTAGATTCAATATGAAACTCTTAGTAAAACAAAATAGTGATCATAATCATGCTGAGGCTGTGTAGTTTTAAAAGTGTTTTAATATATGCCGACTTGCGCATATGATCCGCTCCATGCCATCGCGTCTCTGGACCGGAGCTAAAGTCCAGA
This sequence comes from Sinocyclocheilus rhinocerous, assembly GCF_001515625.1. Taxonomy (NCBI): domain Eukaryota; kingdom Metazoa; phylum Chordata; class Actinopteri; order Cypriniformes; family Cyprinidae; genus Sinocyclocheilus; species Sinocyclocheilus rhinocerous. The sequence goes on along the minus strand of NW_015623500.1, from coordinate 281,163 downwards.
TCAGACTGTGTGCACTGCCGCGGTTCGCGTGAAACAACGTGAAACCAGACCTCATTTGCCCCAATCAAAAGCATACACTGTTTGAATCGTTCCCTCTCGCCTACATTGTGCAATACGTGCCATTCACTGTACAGGAAACACTACACCGTGAACAAGCAACCGATCTCAGCCGCAGCTTCAGCGTATATTTATAGTGTAGGGGGCAGGCGCTTCGGCTTCTAGAGAGTGTTTGATTGGTCAGAAGATTTGATGAGAAGATGAAGTACGATGTGACTTCAAAAAAATCGTTGAGCCGTTTTGGCGGAAGTGACGAACTAAAAGCTTTTAATGCTTATATCTTCTAAATGCGAATTTTGTCACTGTTTTGGAGCACACTGCCTTATAGATAACCTTAAGACTAACATATTGATATTAACACCCAAAAAAACTTTAATTTTGATTTCATGGGGACTTTAACATTTCAAACTGAGTAAACTTACAATTTTAAAAAATTACAACAGATTTTTCTAGAGTGTTACAAGAATCTTTGATTAACAAATTATGCCAAATTTGTAGTCAAGTGTTAATACATCCTTTCAAAATAATTACTAATCGTTTGGAACTGATTATGAAGCATTTATATCATGGTAACCAACTGGTAAAGTGTTACCAAATCCATCAGAAGGAATACTATCCCAAACCTTACAAAAACTCATAAGCTTTCAGTGATTCGTCATTACTAGGGAGTTGCCATGGTCTTTATTAAGAATTACTTATACATTATGTATTCATTTTAATTATGAACTTTTATATATAAGTTCTTATTAGTGCTCTACAAAGTCTGAAAAAAATAGTAATTAATAGTGAACTGCCTGCTATTACTGTGTTATTACTAATTTGTTAATAAGAGTTTCTGTTAGTTAACAATAGTTACTAGAATGTTAATATTTCGTTACTCATTTGTTAGTTATTCATTAATGATGGAACAGGATTCTAAAGTGTTACTCATAATTCTTCTAAGCAACAGTACATATTATCTAGCTACAACCTTGCTTTATCGCATTAGCAGTATGTTGGAAAGTATAACTATACTCTTCACTGGCTTGCAGAAGCTAGCAAAACATACACCTCTTTGACCCCCACTGATGCTAGAGAACAGTTGAATTTGTTTGATAGTGGATAGCAGAGTGTTCCTTTGTGTTAGTTTAGCCTCAGGTCTGCAGTATCCTGAGAAATATATTTTATCTGATTTAACCAGGCTCCCCAGAATGAGAAAAAAAACTCTTATATAGCACATTTTCCCAGTGGATGATGAAGTGGCTATCTAAGACCTTCTATCAATGCTCCAACAAACCAAACAAGCTCGGTGAGTCCAACTAGATCATTTATAGCATTAGACATTGATCATCTCTCAATACTGCAGTCTAATCTCTTTCTAAGACTGATGAGTAAATTTAGCCTGGTTTGCTATGCTAAGCGCTTGCTTGAGTAATTGACATCATTACATAGATTGAGGGTTTATCCCAGTGATTTTGAGCTTGTGTTTCTAGTCCAGGCTATGTAGAGTTAATCCATATAGATTATGTGGATTTCTTGTGTCAGGTATTAAAGCATATCATTAATAAAATAATTTTTCACACATTTTCACATTCACAGTTATATTCATACAAATTAATTGTGTTATTAACTGTGTTGTGGTTCTTTGTTTTCTTTTTATGTTCTGTTTATTTTCAGTTATAGTTATAGTCCATAAGCATGAGAAGTGAATAAATCTTCTAAGCTAAGGTCATTGAACGCTTCAAGACACACAGGCACAATTGAATGACTGAATGAGAGGGAACTATCAATAAATCTCCCATGATAACCCTCAGGACTGTATGTGACGGCTGTTTACATATATGGCCTGCACACTGACAGTTCTCTCAAAATAATGAAGTCATTTAAAGCCCCATTTGACTCACTGTGTTGATACATCTACTGAAAGGGTTTGTGCCCATCCAAATAATTAGATGTGAGAACGCCAGAGGAAAATTCATTGAGGTTCATTTATCCATGAATGCTGTTCGTTCAGTGAAACACTCTTTCCCTGCTCTAAAGGAGTATTCTACAGCAATTTGTCAGTTTCAAGTGAAGAACTGACTCAAACCTCTGTTATCTTAGTCACAAGGGGTGCTATCACATGTAGGCATTCTGGTCAACACACCAGAGCAAATCACTGGAGATTTTTCCAATTGATGTCTAAAAATAGTATTTTATGTCCTACCTTAGACATCCTTTGATGGTGATGGTGTTGTTAAGTACTTTGAGTGGCAGCTGTCCATATTCATTGGGCTTCATTCTCGCACTTGTTTACGTCATCCTTCCTACAGCGCTTTGTCATTATAATTCAATCACTGCAACATTATAATTTCAATGGATGCATTCTGTTTTTAAACAGTGAATGTGAATTAGCCTTTTCTTATTGACAATTAATGGGCATTTGTTAAATGCACCATCAAAGGGTTCACCAAAAATGAGCATTTGCTTAATATTTATTCTTTATCAGGCCATCCAAGATGAGTTATCATATATGTCGCACGTGCTATGAAAAAACTGGTCTGTGCGATGAATAAATTTACCACTGTAGCACATGTGCCATACAGTTTTGCATGTTCATAACACAGCCGCTTAATAGTGTGAAGTGATTTTGATGTGCTTGTTTGTGTGTGTGTGAGATTGATTATACTTGGTAGTCTAGCAAAAGAAAAACTCCATGATAATGTTTTCATGACTTTCAAAAAATTTTTTAAAAATTAAAAATAAAGAGAGACTGGTAATGACAGTCAGAAGAGAGAGCAATGTCAAATTTACCGTCATAGAAATATCGTAGTATTGTGCTACAGCGCACATTCTATCAGCTGCAGTTCTGGCGCAGCCGTATCAGTATACTGTACAATGTGACATACATTCACATCAAATGTCAACTCAGCAGTAGAGTTACACTCACGGGACACTGCACTTATGTGCAATCACAAAAGTACATTATTAGCATCTGCTTAAACATTTAATTCATGTGCTGTTCTGACATACGTTTTTTTCTGAGTACATATACACATTAAGCGCGCACAGTTTTTTTGTAATTTGATGCAAAGGTAATATAATACAAAATATAGTGTTATAAACGTACATACATTTAAAAAAAAAATGAAAATGTTAAAAACTTTGGAGGATTTATGATGCTGATGACCATTGAAATGCGTCATCACAGTCTTGTGAAAAGGGTCCATAACAAAGATAAAATAATGACAAGGATTTTTATCTTAGCCCACTTTGGCCTAAATGTCTGCCATTCTTTTTTATTTTATATTTTGTTGAGGTGTACGAGGTGTTATGTTTCTGCACTCTTCCATTTTTAGCAAATAAAGAAAAATGTAGCTTGTACATAACAGATTGTTTTGTTTAAAACAATTTTTATGATGGTTTGTATTTTTTGTGCTCTTTGGAACATCAATGTTTGTTTAAGGGATGAACTCCATTACTTGTGTTTGGAGAGAGAGAGAAAGGGATGCGTGCAGCTCTTAAAGGGACAGTACTAAACATGCTGCCGCTTGTCATTAAAGGAATAGTTCACCCAAAAATGTAATTTCTGTCATTATTTGCTCACTCACATTGTCCCAAACCTGTATTCATTTCTTTCTTGTGCTTATATCAAAATATCAAAATTATATTTTGAAGAATATGGGTTACCAAACGGTCTTAATCAACCTCTGTAGCACCAGTGCTATGTGCAAAAAAGGTTAACGTACAACCCTGTGTGCAATTAATAAATGTACCACAGTAGCAACCGTGCTATAGTTTTGTGATGCATGTTTGTGACCTGTTTAGAAACCTGTTGTCAAACTAAGAGAACATTTAATGATGTTTTTAATCCAAATTCACTTAAATACATCAGTCGAGAGATTGAGGCACAAATTATGCTATTTTATAGTACTCTATACAGTGATAGAAGGCTATGTCAATTAACATTCCATTATAAATATACTTTATTTTTATAAAAATACCTGAGATGGCTTGATAAACACAGATAAACCATATATTGTCACAATTGTATGTTTATTGTATTGACGTTTATCTGCATTTTATTTAGCAACAGCGACAGTTGGATTCCTTGCCTTTGTCTATATAATAGGGATGTGCATCTCATAACTCAGGCCGATACGATACACATCTCGATGCATAGCCAACGATACGATACATTAAAGATACACATGAAGCAGAAGGAATTACCCCTATTACGATGCAGTGCGATCCGATTTCGATTCGATTCGATTCAACACAATGCGATCCGATGCAATATGATGCAATGGAGAAATATGATAAATTTTAATGCCTCGAGGCCTGTTTCATAAAACAAGTTAACCAAATAAGCCAGGCTTATTTCAATTAGTCTGTCTCATTGTCAAATGATTTGGTTCCATAAAGCAAATTTAACACAGGCCTAGATCAAGCTTAGTCACTGTGGCAACTTATGCTGGGAAACTAACCTGGTCTAGAGCAGACTAACTGTCAGGCTACACTGTAAGAAAAAACTGTCAATATACAGTACAATATACCGTACTATTTAAAGTAATTTTTCCGTTTTTGGTTTTTACATGTGTTTTCCCGTATTTTTGAATTACACTTTGCATTGTGGGAGTGAGAACCTTGGTCGCTTATCGGCGCGAAAACAGTGAAAGAGCAGGCGCCATTATTCACGGAGAACTTCTCGGTCAAAGTTTCATTTTAAAGTCGGCTTTCGAATTTGGGGACCCTGTTTCTACACTTCCGTGGTAAATTATAGATTATGTTGTTAAATGTCACATAAACTGTTGACGTAACATTAATTTAGTTAAGGTCTGGCTTGTTTGGCAAATGAATGTCGGAGCCGTCACATTCAACATTTTCTGTCACACATCTTATTTATACTTATCTTATTTATCGTCACATATCTTACTTACAGAGGTTACTCTTTAAATTGTTCATTAACTTTTAATTGTTGTTGATGCGGTGTGTTTAGTGCTGATCATATCGTTTCAAGCATCTGTCATTACTGAAGAGAAGCAGTTGTGATAAATCTGAAGCGCAGTACGTTAGTTTGATGCCTTCAACAAAAGCTGGCAGAGGAATTGTCGAGAAAAGGAGAGACCATTTACATCTTTCTTAATTTAAAAGAGATGAAGATACAACTAAGTGAAGATCTGGCATCGCAAATTCTTCAAGGATAACACTATCACTTTTTCTGCTAAATAAGGTAAGTTTAGACCTTTTATTGTCTTGTTTTACACACACAAGGACCATAACATGCAAAAGAGAAATCAATTCGGTAACGTTACTAGCAGGCTGTCTGTGAAGCGGCTGAGTGAACACAGGCATCGACAAATCAGACATCAGACAGCGTGCCAGCAGCGCTTTGAGTTCCCTTTCGCACTGTAATGGACAAATGCACACGACATTATGCCAAAATGACCGTTGTTGGCGAGTGACCTTGTAAACAACACAGTCTAAAATAATTGACCGTAAAGACGGGAGTAGATCGAATGTGTGTCAGATATGCGTCATGTTTTAAAGGAACAGCAGTTCATGATATTCATAGTGTTTCTTTTGTTTTCTTTCTAACGACAGGACGTAATTGCTGCTGTACTGTGAATCTCAAGCACCCCTGCATTCTTATCATGAGTTTGTATTCTGTTTTATTAACAGTTTTTATTTAACATTAGTGTTAAATATTAAAAAGAAGATAGTCATTGAGTCATTTATTCCGTTGACCTTTACAACAATGTGAACTTGGTTGCTGAACACAGCTTCAAAGCAAGATCGCTGTTGTTCAAGAAGTTAATGACCACATCTCCTCCCCTGTTGCGGTTGTGAGCTACAAATACCCAGAGGAGATGATACTTATGCTGGAATTCATACAGAAGTAAGCAACAGTTAAATCAAATGAAAAATGGTGTGTCTGATTGGTCCAGACGCTACACATATGTTATGAAATGTCTATAAAGCATTTGGTTGTGTTGCTGTTTATTTAGTTGAAAATATTGAAGTATATTGTAAGACATAGTTGAACTGACAAGCTCATATGCAAATGGAGACCATAAGTTAAGCAATTTATAAACAATTGTTTGAATTGAAAAGTATTAGGGATAGCAGTTGATTTAATGAACTTAAAATACTGTATGATTGCTTTTCCATCTCCAACCTGCATGTTACTCTGTAGTTCAGTTTCATTCATTTCATTTTTTGTCATATCCATTTCTTTTAGAGTTTTCCTATGAAGAAATCCTGAAAGAGGGTTGAGATGAAGGCAACCAAGTGGGTTTGTATTCTGTTTTATTAACAGTTTTTATTTAACATTAGTGTTAAATATTGAAAAGAAAATAGTCATTGAGTCATTTATTCTGTTGACTTTTACAACAACGTGAAGTTGGTTGCTGAACACACCTTCAAAGGCGTGTTCAAAGCTGCTTGTCGTTATGTATATGGTAATTTTGTAATGTCTTTTTTTGTTTATGGTGATGGGCAGTTCAAGATCGCTGTTGTTCAAGAAGTTAATGACCACATCTCCTCCCCTGTTGCGGTTGTGAGCTACAAATACCCAGAGGAGATGATACTTACGCTGGAATTCATACAGAAGTAAGCAACACATATGTTATGAAATGTGTATAAAGCATTTGGTTGTGTTGCTGTTTATTT
>NW_015623500.1:273024-273338 GCF_001515625.1 Sinocyclocheilus rhinocerous | reverse complement strand
TTAACATTAGTGTTAAATATTGAAAAGAAGTTGGTTGCTGAACACAGCTTCAAAGGTGTGTTCAAAGCTGCTTGTCGTTATGTATATGGTCATTTTGTAATGTCTTTTTTTGTTTATGGTGATGGGCAATTCAAGATCGCTGTTGTTCAAGAAGTTAATGGCCACATCTCCTCCCCTGTTGCAGTTGTGAGCTACAAATACCCAGAGCGCTCAGGACGCACTCAGGACAATTCGATTGCACAGGCCGATCGTTTTGTGTCTTTACACATCAATGTATCGTCACGAGCCGCAGGGTTTAATTTGGTTTTGTTTGT
>NW_015623500.1:248279-272975 GCF_001515625.1 Sinocyclocheilus rhinocerous | reverse complement strand
TCACCTACATCTTGGATGCCCTGGGGGTAAGCAGATAAACATCACATTTTCATTTTTGGGTGAACTATCCCTTTAACCATGGTTTTGTTACTTCAAATAATAGTTTACAAAGAAGTATTAAAGTTTTTTTTTTTTTGTGGTTATAAAAACAGACCTATTGGAACAACAGCCTTTAAAATGACTTAAAATGCATTATATAAAAACAATGAGGCAATAATGATTGATTGAATAACACTGTTAAAATACATAATGTAATACAAAATAAACAATTGATGTAGGCTACATTAGGCTTACATGCCATTACAAATGCCTGCAAAGGGAGCCAAAGGCCTGGTAAGTCATAAAGCGGGGAAAAAAACCTGGAGGCTGTGTTCAGTAGTTTCCTCAAACTGGCACATGGTGAGAGGTATACTAAGAGTGCACAAACACTCAACACACAAATCACATGCTCCTACTTCAAATTGTATAGTTTTCTTAGTTTCACATTGAAATGTCAAGCATGAGTGAACAAATCTTTGTTCCATATTTTCAAATGCTGTACAAGAAAGCATTGTTGCAGAATCATGCCAATTGAGAAGCAACATGAGTGCTTTGTTCACAAAACATTTTCACTTCAGCATAGATCATAGATCCTGCTGTTCACGAGAGAACCACGGTGCTTGCGTGTTATGTTGACACCATTTTTAAAAAGGCACCAATGTGAGCACAATTGCAAAAAGAAAAAAAAAGTACCTTTAATACATGAGGCTTGCATACAGTGTCCCTTTTCCTCTGCTTGTAACAAGTGCAAGGCTTCTGGGATGGGTTGTATTGTCAGAAAATCTGCTCTCATGTCAACTCAACATGTATGCATTTGTGAATGTGTCTGAGATCTACATATTGTGAGAAAAAAAGACATAATTTGATTTGTTTTGTTTTCTTCCACACAAATAATTTGCATCTTCATTTGTGTTCTGAAGATGAATGAAAGTCTTATGGGTTTGGAATGGTATGAGGATGAGTAATTGATGACAGAATTCACATTTTTGTGTGAACTATCCCTATAAACAATATTGTGTTCTCTTATAGGAAAACATGTTTTGAATCTTGACTGTTTCACCGTTTGTAAAGTTGAAATTTTGTGACCACTGTTTGGTGCAACACCAGTATTGTACGAGTGTTCATGTTTTCTTTTTCTAATTCTGTCTGTTACTGTTTAAAGCTAAAAAAAAATCCACAATACAGGCATTTTTCAGTGTTTGACACATTGTTGAGTAATTTAATTGAGTAATTGATTGATGAAATTGTTTTGTCCTAACCAATTTAAGGCAAACAAAAGCCATTGAGTGCATTTTTAAGAATGTTTACATGAAGTAAAAATAAACCATGTTCAATTCGTATATTGTGCTGGATTTATTTGCTTTATGTTTTTTTTCCATATATATATAGATGCACCATTAAAACAGAAAAAGTCCTGTTTTTTACTGTGGGCAGACCTTCAATTAATGGAAAATTTTTGTTTTTTAATTACGATACAAAGTCCGGGTAATGAGCTACCAGTACTTTCTTTTGAGTGTAAGCTAAGCTCCTCTACTGACCAATAGGAACATAATGATATTACCACTGTCTCACATACTATTATTTGACTTTTTTTACAGTTTCTAGCTATGCAGCCTTTATTACAGCTGTACCTTTTACAGTTTGCAGAACAGATATCAGAACATTAGAACATTACAATCTAAAATTGCACTTTAAAGCATTAAATTAACTAAATTAAAAGTTAAAATCACTGAATTAAAAATGAAAATAAATAATAAAGAAAATGACTACATTTTAACTGCTATAAGAACCACACATTAACTCATTTGAGCTTAGTAATTAGTTCTGTAGCCTACTAGCTTACATTTGATTTATCTATTACAATAGTCCACTTACAGTTACTGCTATCATGAAAATACACTTTATATGTAGGTTTAAAATTCTACAAAAGAGACATTTAATGTCCAAAAACAATTTTTTTAGCAAAATGTATATTTTACTCAGAATTATTACGCTCCTATTCGATTGTGCTCCTTCTGTTTAGCGTGCATGCGCGCATGCTCGTTGATCTCGCGTGCCTCGCCCACACCTGACAGCAAAATGGATACGTTTGCATGACTTTCTAACATTTACAGATGAAGAATGTAACTGTGACATGTCAGTTATGCACAGAGGAAAACACAACGTTTCAAATGCATTAAACAGCACAAATATATTCGCTGTTTGTCATGGTGGATCGATTTGATCCATGATCGACATTAAGGTCTGCTTAAGAATAAGCGTGCACAAATTAGTGAGATTGTGTGAATTTAATTTGTCGTTAATGGAACCGCTTTAGCCCCGATTGATTTGTTAGGTTATTTCAAGTCAGGTTTTGGACTTTAATCCCAGTTTTTCCTGGGGTCTCCATAGTGTTGTGATGCGTCATATTCACACAGCAGCAGCGGTGATGAGAGACACGCTTGAGAAATAGTTTAGAGAGGAGAAATCAATCTACATATAAAATATTGGTCACAGATTATTGGTCACTTTCTAAATAATAAAGGTATAGCGCATTCACTAATAATTATATATAAATGAATCGTTTTTTACCGATGCAAATATGTTAGAAACGATGCATCGCGATATGAATGACAACTTGAAGCCGATGCACACTTTTTAAACCGATGCATCGCATCGTTAACTTTTTATGCCAATGCACCGAGCAAATCGGGGAATCTTCCCATCCCTACTAAGGTATTTCCTAGAACGGCATAAGTTCTATTATTTCTGTGAGTCTCACTTTCTGTGCAAGGGCGCCCTCTGGCGACGAGTATGAATGAAACAGACACGTCTGGCAGACAAACCCTTTCCCCAGCTGGGATAGGCTTGCTAGCTTCAAGGTTGGCCGCATTTTCCTCACGATGTCTTGAAAATAGCTTTGTAAGTATAGCTGCGACCAAATCGATTTCTTCTCCTCTGTCAGCCATTGTTGGTTAAAAAAACAGCTATTAAATGTACAGGAATATATTTTAGCTCGTGCAGTTCGCTATAGATGCAGTTTGCAAGCTCTGACTAGTCCAGTTATCCATCCAAAGGACATGAAAATGCTGACGTTATTGTATGCCTTCTAGATGGCCCTGGTATCGCCAGCTTTAAAACTGATTGGTTAAAGCAACAATTTCATTGCCATTTATTTTAAGCTACAGGCGCCCACACTGTTGATTCTGAAGACTGTTGATTATTATTATTATACTGGAAGCAGGGCAACCAAGAGAAAAGCTATGTGAAAAGAATAGAATAGACTAATGGGAATAATTTAATACACATTAATGGAAAAAATATAGGCTATATTAAAATGTAAGTCAGTGATTCTGATAGTGTTTAGGCAATCAGAGAAGGCCTTGCTGGCCCAGAATGAGAGTTCAAACAACTGATAAAAACATCACAATAATCCACAAGTAATTGTTATGACTCCAGTTCACTTAACAACATCTTGTGAAGTGAAAAACCGAGTGTTTTAATATCTTCTAACACTTTCTTTGTCAACATTCTACTAACCCTAAACCTACCCTAACGGTCTACTCTGAGAGTTAGTAGACATGTAGTTGCAAATTAATGAGAATTAGTTGACATGTAGTTGACATGTAGTTACAAAGTTACTTGTAGTTAGTAGAATGTCTAAAGTGGACTATCGAAATAAAGTGTAACCTTAAATTTAAACCATCACTTCTGACCAAAATATGAGTCCATAATCCAATGCTAACCTCTAAAGAGATAGTTCACACATCAATGAAAATTCTATAAAACTTGTTTCTGTCACGTGTATGTTCCCGTTGAGTTCCTGTTTTCCTTATTTGGTCCTTCCAGTTCCTTTTCCCATTATTAGTATCACCTGCTCCTTGTTATTAGTTATCCCCATCACCTGTCTGTCCCTCGTTATCTGCCCTATTTAGTTCTAGCCTGTTCTGAGTTTCTTTGTCTGGAATTGTTTTGTCTACATTGCTTTGTGTGTTCTCCTGGTTCATTTGGAAGTTTATTAAAGACTGTTTGAAATGAATTCTGCATCTCCTCACAGTAGCAACCCGTGACAGTTTCCTTTTGTGAAACAAAAATGAATCCGTATTTTTTTTTCATACAACAGGGAGATTTTATTTATCCTATGTATTTGTGTTATTTGCCTGTGGTTCTTATAATGATCATTATGGCAGTTTTGTGTCTCATCCCAGATGAGTTCACCATGAGACCTTCTCATGGTTGATAAACAGATTAAGTCAACACACTGTTGAGAGGGAATGAGGAGAGATAGTGATTTACAATGGTCTTGGCATATTTAGATAAGAAAATCATTCTGTCTCAGTACCACACGTTTCAAGCTTGTTTCACAAAGATAACACGAGACAAGCTGACTGTATAATCTGGTAACTTAATTTAAACAAAAATTATAATGACATTTTCAACATTTTTATGGTTTAGATTTTTAAAAAAGCACACAAGATGGTTAGTGGGGCTGGCAAAGCTGGTTAGGATGATCCTTTTTTATGCTTTTATATTGTATTTGGGCTTTTTACATCTGGCTTTTTCAAAGGCTGTGCATTTCAGAAATGTATATGTATATATGTATGTTTGTATGTATATATATGTATTTGACTCATATTATGAATAAATACTGAACTGAAACTATCAGACAGCACAATAAAAATATCACATATTCTGAAGTTTAATTTTCCACCCATTTCACAGCAAAAAATTAACCTGTTTGCAGAGGAATAAGCAGTTTAAATTTCAAGGCTTTAATCTCAATATTTAGTATTCTCCTTTTTCGACAGAAAACATATTCTCTAGTGGAGAACAAAAGTAATAAGTCATTGGATGCATTTATTTGTAATTGCGATGGACATGTTCAATCAAGACACAACCTCTTCAACTTCCACATTCACAGGGCTGTTAGCCAGCTATTTACACTGATAGACAGAGGTTGATTTAAAAGGGAGGAACGTTGACTATTTGCCAAACATAAGAGGGAGCACCCATCAGTATTCACATGATAAAGTGCAAACATTGAGAGGGTCCTACCTGGTGAAAAATGCTCAGGATTCATGAACACCAGCTAGCTTTGATAAAACTATCCAGCCATTCAGGCATGCAAACTGTCACAGCCACCAAGTGACTTGCCTAAGCAATTAATTATTTTTAATCATCTAGTCACTTAATGTTGATTATTTTTTCACTGTGAGTGAAGATAGAGTCCACCTCTTCTCCTGCAAGTATTACTCTTATTCTGTCACACACATACATTTTATACTCTATTCTTATGAACATAATAATGATAATAATGAATGGTAATTCACTCCTTTGACAGTTCATTCCCACCCTTTGTCATCCTTTAATTCACTGTCGACTTACAAAAGACTTGTCTATTTTTGTCTCTTGCTGTCTAGACATTGATGCAGTTAATCAAAATGACCTTATTTAATACACCAAACTGCCCCACAACTGAGAACAAAGAAAGGAAACTATTGTTTAATTTTCTATACAGAGAACAATGGGGTTTGTTGTCACACTTTTTACACCATTAAATATTTCTTAGGGAGGTTTATTTTTGAAAATCATTCTATACAATTTATATACATACACATCGTTTAAAATCGTACAAAAAAAAGCCATTTAATATTTCCAAAGTAAATGGTTAAGAAAAAATATATAGTAGCTATAGTAGTTAATATATAGTCGATAGCTTGTATAAACATAAAAATTCATGAAACAGCCAAAATATAAAATGTAACATTAAAAAAAATTGTAATTTAGGAGGATTTTGATATACAGCCCCATATGACGACTAGCCCTAGCCTCTCCTGTGTTGCTGTGCTGAAATGATAATATATTCAAAACAGTGAATACCTCTGCAATCGTAAAAACTACCATTACAAAATCAGACACTGTGAAAGACGTTTCTGATGTATATGCTGGAAAGCTTTTCCAGCAAGATTTCTTATCCATTTTAATTTGTACTGTGGTACAAATAAATGTGCCTTTCATATTTTTGGTTTCCTATCTCTCTCTTCATTTCCAGGTTGCTCCAGAGATTAAGATTGAACATTTGATTTTGATGTTTCTGAATGAAAGTGAGAAATGGGAGACATCAGAAAGAACATAAATTACATACACACTGGTTGAATCCGACCTCAGAGGAAAAACTGACATCTTCAATCTGAAATACCTGAGGAAAATGTTGATTTCACTGTTAGATTAAATAGAAAGTATAGGTGAAATGAAAATGTATACTAAACTTGCTGTCAATATAACAGGTTTATACCTTCTGAGGACCAAACACTTTGTGGTAGTATTTCTAAATCAAATTATTTAAAATGTTTTCTTTTTATGTAAGGATTGGTTTAAAACTTTAAAATAATTCAAATAAAAATAAAAGTTTAAAATAATATGAGGGGTCTGAGTGCAAGTAAAATGAGACACTTTTTTGTGGAAAAGAAGAAAAATGATAATACAATACAATTATCACTCAAATACATGAACAATAACTACTTGCACATGTGAAAATGTGAAGATAAAAAAGAAATAATAAGATCCTGGTGAATGAGTGCTGATCTTCAGTTGCACAATTTTATTCTATGGCAAATGGTAAATGCAAAAACTGTCAATCTGAGTGATCAAAGGTTGATTTAAAAGGGAGAAACATAGACTATTTGCCAAACACAAGAGGGAGCACCCATCAGTATTCACATGATAAAGTGCAAACATTGAGAGGATCCTACCTGCATGGTGAAAAAAAAAGCTCATGATTCATGAACACTAGCTAGCTTTGATAAAGCCGTCCAGCCATTCAGGCATGCAAACTGTCGCAGCCACCAAGTGACTTGCCCAAGTAATTAAGTATTTTTAATCATCTAGTCACTTAATGTTGTTCATTTTTTCACTGTCACCTCTTCTCCTGCAAGCACCCAGTGACTACTATTCTGTCCACACATGCACAATTTTAGTGATCAATCCAATCCCAATATGCTCCAGCTAAACAACCCACGACTGGTCTTTCCTCATTTTCCCAAGCCAATTTCATCCAACATACCTAAAATCCAGTTTCAATAGGTTGAGCTTCCTGATGTTTTCAAAGGGCATTGGAAAACACCACATTTAAATAAAACTAGAATCATTTGTTTGATATCATTCAATTATCTCTACAGCATGGCATTAACTGAATAGATACAGAATCATCAGGATCCTTGTACCAATGACCCAGAAGTCCTCCCCACTAGCCAGCTTGTGGTCGATGTTAATGTCCTCCATGGTCCAGTCTGCTCTGTGTCTGATTGGAGCGCTAACATCTATCCTGCTGCAGTCTGCTGCTCTACATCTGATTGCAGTACCGACATCCTCCCCACTCCAGGAACTTTGTCGACATCCTCCAACCTCAAGCCTGATCTGTGTCGGACTGGAGTGTTGATGTCCTTTAAACTCCAGTTAGTTCAACACAGGAGATTGTGTCTTTGGAAAATAATAGCAAATTGGCAACAACAATTGAGGGTCAGTTTACTGCCAAAACACACACACTCTTAATTAAATAGCTGTAAAGCAGTACCACCATTTTAATGTCTTCTTCTATTTAGACATTCTCTTTACTGTCCTGATGGAAAAAGAGCAAAAATGGAGCAAATAGTGCTACAGTGTTTTAGTAAAAATTAATATGAGCTCCTTAATATAATATGATTAATATGAGCTCCTTAATGTGAATTATACAAGAATCTGAAAGTTTGAAATTTAAGATATCATCCTGCAAGATACTGCTGACATTTAATGCCAGCTATACTTTATCTTTTAAAAGATATCGATTCTTGTCCCTAAAAAATTGGTGATATGCTTGGCCATATGCTGGATGAAGGAGGTTTTGGAGCAGTATATGAAGGGACTGCCCATTTTGGAAGGTGACCTCAAGGTTTAGTTATTTATTCATACTAACAGTATCTAGCTAGCAATGTTTAGTCTTATACTCATCCCCATTTTAAAGAAATCCCAGTTTTTTGTTTTGTTCATAGGGTAGCAGTGAAATTTGTTAGAGGATGTGGTATATATAATTTATTTCTCCTCTCAGTCACTGTTTTCAGTTTAAAACATTTCATAGTAACTACAGATTACAAATGTTTCAATACTAATGGCCAGGTTTACTAACAGCTTGCACCAGCGCAAACCATCTTTTGGCATTAAAACAGTAGGCCTACTGTCAGGATATTACTAAAGATGTGCAGTGAAGAATTTGCACTGAAAACGCGCGGACACAGTTATTTTACCTTGTACCTTATTCGATATGCATTTGTAGGAGTTTCCTTTTTAGACGGAAAATTTTATGGGAGGAGAGTATTAAAATTAACCAGGCATGTGATTTACTAACGTTTGCGCTCATCAAATTTCGTATTTGTGCCATTATTTAATGCCCAAAAAAGCATGTCTTAAAGCAGGCGATAATTTGCGCTGCTCTTGGTAGATTGCGCTGGTCATTATGGAAATGAGATGTTGCGTCTCTGTGTTTTTTTTTGGTTTTTTTTTCATTTGCGCGTTGTCAGTAAATCACACACAGAAATTTCCACGTCCATCGGCGCTGTTTTGGAATCTAATTTGCCCTGTTTAGTAATTCTGGCCCTAAGTGATTAAGGCTACTTCCACACGAAGCCAGAGCTTTCCCTATCCAATCTTTTTTTCCCCTCGTCTCACAAAATATCTGCGTCCACACGAAACCAAGAAACCAACACAAAACGATGTAGTATACATGCCAGACCACTATGTGTCGCTGTAATTCTGCCACAGAGATACACTAAAAATTGAAAAGAAGACTTGGACTATGCGCATAAACCTTGCGCGCGGTATACAAACGAACATGGAACAATACATTTATTAATCTGTGTTAATGTTAGTTAATAAAAAGACAATCGTTCAGTGTTTGTTCATGTTTTTGTTGCTGTTACGTGACGTAGCGGTGTCTGACTAGGGGCGAGACGTGGGCTGATGACGTCATCGTTTCACAAAATATCAGGATTGGCTGTACACACGAAAACGCAAGGGCGTCGTTTTCAGATTTATCCACTCCGGGACCCGGTTTCAAAAAATATTGGTTTCATTCTCCCAAAACGCCAGATCCGTCTGGACGAAACGCCTATATGATACAAAATGTATGCGTATACAGCTAAACGTGTCTCCGTGTGGACGGGGCCTAAATGTCATTGTCAACAGACTGGCCTATTTTAAAAAAAAACCTCCATCTAAGTATGAAACTAGAGAATCTGCTGTTTAACCAGGACACACTTGAAGTAAAATTAATCTATTCCAGGTCTGGTAAAAACATACTAAAACTGTTTATAAGATATGTATTATCTTTCAAAGTTCTAGTGCAGCTCTTAAACTCGACTGGTGAGAGAATGCAAGTATGTGTCCAATGTGGGTGTCCCTTTTCAGAGAGAGCCTTGCTCACTTTTGAAGCACCACAAAATGGGATCCATTGTTGTGAATCAAAGAGAGTCAAAAAAGATTTTTGGTATTGCAGACTTACACAACAGACTAAATCTCTATCCCTAGGCACAGATCTGTATTGCACTCCTGTGTACGCAATGGAGGGAAAGTACCATGGTGAGCCATTCTAGAAACTTTCTGCCAGAACTCCACTGGGCTCTCCACCTCATTCAACTCTTCATGCCTGCCTCCTAATCAAACACACCTGCAACCCATTTCAGCTCATTATGGACTAGATATAAATGAATCACAAGCTCAGAATCAAGTCTAACGACGGACTAGTGAGAATGTGATGCTTTCTTATCTTCCTTCTCAAATTGTGCCATACTCTGTGTTCTCTAGGAGAGGTTTTATTCGTGGATTACTCACCTTGTAGTTTAACCATGTGCTCCTCTGCTAACCTGCGTCTTCCATTGTTTCCTTGTATCCATCGAAGTATTGGTTTTCCCTCATCTTCTACTGTGCTGTGCTGCCTGTGTTCCAGTAAACGTCTAGCAATAACACCTCTGCAGTTGGGTCTTAACATTTATCCTTCCATGTGGTTTGCATCCATAAAAAAGAAGACTTGACCAACGACATGGGCCCAGCAAAGGCCAATCAATACAGAGTACTGGCGATACCCTTGAAAAATTGGTGCAACAGCTCCACCGTTCCCTCATTGCTATCTCTAGTGCAACTGTGAGTCACCCCTGACTCTGTGCTTTGTACCCTTCCTGCTATCCTATTCAGTTGGACCTATAGAAGAACTCATGCAAGAAGACTCATATCAGGCAATCTGAATATCAACATCACATCCAGATCCTTTGTATGTACAGTGGCACCCCATATCACCTGCTCCCAGACTGTGCCCTTAGACCTTGATGCTTGCTGGAGATTTCAGTCACCTGTACTCCTAGAACTCACTCTTTTCTCAGCACAGTCTTGACAATAACCACCAATACTCTCTCCTTCAATGTAGAGGCAGTCATTGACTCAGAATTGGCAGACAGATTCATCTCTGGATCTGTCTAGTGCAGGCTCCACCTCTCGACCATATCTTGAGCCTCGGTCCTCTCCATCTGCTCAGGGTCAGCCTGTGGGAAAAGGACTTACTAAACTGTGACTTATTTAGATGGGCACTTGGCATGTGTTCTACAACAGAATTCCATGAGAGTTGGCCCTCTGTTTCCTTCTTCCCTCAAGATCCTGAGAGGAACAACAATCTTTACAAAAGTAGACTTCCACAGCATATGCAACCTGATCTGCATCTGTGAGGGGACGACACCCCCCCAAACCCCAATGTAATTTGCACCCAGGGTGTGCAGGGATTATCTGTTTGATAGTGGCATGGATGTCATCAATCCGGCTGGCTTATCAAAAGATGATATCTTTATCACAGGAAAATAGGTCAATTGTAATTTTGAATCAGGAGGGATGGGCAAAGACCTTGTGACCTACCAAGGAAAAATCATCGCCAAGAAAATGATTGTACAGCATTTTACTTATGGCTAGAGGTGCCCACAGAATCGATAAAGAGTAAATGGGTATTGAATAGAACTAAATGGGTAATGAATGGAATGTTGAATGATGCAAAAATCATACAAACATTTGCTGTAGTCACTGATATTTGCAGTAGTCCGTAGCTATGTTTCCATCCACTTATTTTTATGCGCATTTTGGAATATTGCATAAATAAATGCTGGATGGAAACACCAAGATGTGCATAATTCTAAAAATGCACATTAAAAAAACGTATGCGCACCACTGAGTAGGATAAACTTTTTATCCGATGAGGAAAAAAATGTGCATAAACTACGATGGAAACACATTTATATAACACATTTATATTAATAAATTCCACCTTGCGCATCAAAAAAGTCATGTGACTTTGCACGATGGGACGGGATAACTTGACTAACCCACGGACCAATCTCGTTGCACAGCATCTGAAATGTTGTTTTGGTCATTCTGAAATGCCTGAGCAAAGTCTGTCATCAAAGTAGGCCTATTTCTGTATACAGTAATTGTCTTACACAATTGCGTTCAAAAACAGCAGGCATCAACCTCCGAAAGCGGTGACAGCGTTTATTGTGTTTTGTCTGCTCGCTCAAAGGTGCAAGTAATTTACCATATATAAAAATTATTATATTTAGTGGCTCCACCTACTTTTCGTAGTGATATATAGTGCTAGTTTATCAGGAAGTGACTATTTTGTTCTCTTTGACTCGGATGGAAACAGTGCTTTATTTACAAACTTTTTATGTGATATTCCAGTTTTGTGCATGAGTTAAATTTGAATCTTTGAATGGAAACATAGCAACTGATATGAACCTAGTCAGTGCCCAAGGCCACCCTAAGATCCGGATAACCTGAGAGAGAGAGCTCTTGGACTGCAAAAAACTCTCTTACTCAAGTCAACCCAATCTCAAATAGACCTTACTAGGTTTTCTAGTGCCAGAGCTTGGTCTTCGAGTTGTTTTCTTGACTTGAGTTCTAGAGCTCCACCTCTGCCACCTAGCCCTGATGTCTCTCTTTATAAATGGTAAATAATATGCATTAAATAATTTACTTTTTCCCATAATAAGAGTATTATTGATAAAATACTGAAAGAAATGCTATTTGTATGGCCTTTTAAAACCTACATGCACATACACCGTATCCAATGTCAACTCACTTATCAAACTTCTCTGTAATCCTCTGAAAACTTTGACAGAACGATTGGTTGAAGAATCAAGCATCACTATTAGTCAGTACACTTCCTAACACCATACACCAAACATTTCAGTTTGACAATATCAAAGATAATTGCTTAAACTCAATTACCAGATTAACAAATGCTTTAACTGCTTAACTCTTCTGTATTGGATGGTACTTAAATTTACTTTTTCACACAGACATTGTTCAGGGTGTTAACCGAGTGGGTTATAGATCATTTCAAAAGACTTGTTTCAGAGAAACGTGCCGGCACCATGAACAACTGTTTAAATACTTTAAACCGCATAAACACATTTCATTACACCAAATACACAAAATAATGTTCTTTTTAGCAGCATCATATGACCCCTTTAAGGGATAGTATCTGGCCTAAAGTAGGAATTAAAATTCCTAAAGTATGAATATCTAGAGTCTCCAACTGTTTTGATATTCATGCAGAAACAGCTGCATCCCAGTACTAGGGTTAAAATACCCTTTTTAATTGCTTTGTTACTTTTTTCAAGTTCATTTTCAAAACTCTTAGTACAAAGCTGCAAAATGATCATACAGCTCATTTAAAGATTAGCTTGGAAAAAAAAAAAACAGAGTCAAAACTGCAACAAATTGAGAGACTTTACTGTAGAATTTTCTATTCCCCACGACTCCAGTTATTAAGACAATTATTAAGACACAGCTATTTCTGAAGCAGTGTTTCTCAACCTGTTACTGGAAGCACATACATTTTCAAAGTCTTCCAAATCAAACACAACTAATTCAATGCATCAGCTTGTTAGTAGAGATTCCAAGACATGAAATAGACGGGTCAGATAAGGGAGACATCCACTGTGCTGTCGGTGTGCCTCCAGGAACAGGGTTGGGAAAAGACCATGGGTTGGAAAAAGGTGTCATAAGGTCACTTACTCATGATGTCCATGAAATGCAGCATTGAAGAAAAGCTGATTGGCTGTCAGGTGCACCCCACTAACTAAAACATACTAATGTTCTGGCAAAAGAAAGAAAAAAAAAGTAGTTTCATCTTTTCTCAAGGTTATGTGTTGGAATATCGTTCAGATTATTTTGCTGGAATCTAGAGCCTCTGCCATCTAGAAAATACACCCAATGAAAATGTTGACAGTCTTTTAAAACATTTTATGTACTAAATTCTTTGCATAGTGTTTACATATATTTACAGTCATTACAAGGCTCAGTATTAAGAGCATTAACATGAGTGAGCATGAGTTATTGAGAGGAACATGATCATGATCTTGAATTCCATGCAAAGCCTCAGTTGATATGAAGTCGCCTTGCTGCCTGTGTGTGGAAAACATTTTCATTTTAGAAGAGCCTGAGGCGATAAGTCACTCTGCCGCACTGTTTCTCTCTATGTCAACATGAGAATGGTAGCCTACAAGTCATTCACACTCTCAAACAACAATATCTCAGTATGGAGCTCAAATATGACTTTTATAGATCAGTTCATGTTTGTCATGTCGTGCTGGTGATCAGTTTGTATTCATGTAAATTCTTCAGGGAAATGTCGTATCGGATTTGTGAAGGGGATATTTCACAATATTCTAGTGTTTAAGAGAGATGTAAAAAAAAGATGCATTACTTATATTTTTTATTGCGACGTAAGAATATAAATTGCTTCTGTTTATGTATTTTTTGTTATTGACTAACTTCCTCCGTCAAACATTCATTAAGATATTCACTACACACTGTATACAGTGTGTCCTTGCTATGTTTATCATCCATGTCATCTTTAATTTATTCATGATGAGCATCCATTGTGAGCATTGTTTTTGTACAGTGCACATATGAGAAAATACACACACACAATTATGCATAATGAGCCAATTTGCCTAGGAATGGTTCACCTGTCATTTACTTATTCAATTCAATTCAAGTTTATTTGTATAGCGCTTTTCACTAAAGATTCAAAATCCTGTATTAAATGCTTACTGAGAAACAAAATACATTACACTTTCAAAACCTTTTAATTTATTTCTTTCAGCAGCAAATAAAAACCAGTGCTGACAAGTCAGGGAATATGCATATACAACACAATATACTCCCCTTTTATACACATACAAAATAATGCAACAAGCTTGAAATATGTAAATTTTTGCAATTTTTTTCTTTTTTTTTTTTTTTTTTTTTACATACATGATACACTTATCATCATGCCGTGTTCATGTGTGCTTATTTATTCCATGGAACACAAAAAAGAAGAACCTCCATGCAGTTCTTTTCTACAGCTGCCAAGATCTGAAAAAGAAAAACACCATAACAGAATTATAAAATTGCCCATATGACTCATGAACTATATTCTGAGCCTTCTGAAGCCAAACAACAGTTACATTTTAATTTTTAATTTTAAAGATTCAGTTAAATTTTAGTTTCTGATAAAATAATTTTGGCCCCACTTTATATTAAGTGGCCTTAACTACTATGTACTTACATCAAAAATTAAGTACAATGTACTTATTGTGTTCATATTGTATTGTAAAACACTTTTGCTGCTATTGAGGTGGGATACAGGTAAGGTTAGGGACAGGTTTGTTGGTATGGGTAGGTTTAAGGGTGGATTAAGGTGTAAGGGATGGGTCAACTGTGTAATTATAAATGTAATTACAGAAATTAATTACATGCAGGTATTTTTAAAATATAAGTACAATGTAAAAACATGTACACAATAAGTGCATTGTACCAAATTATTAATTTAAATGTAAGTACATAGTTGTTAAGGCCACTTAATATAAAGTGGGTCCAGAATTTTTAACAGAATGTATTTTTACTAAGAGAAAGACACAAGATCTAGGATAACTAGGATAACACACAGATGGTGCCATTTGGTACGATTTGGTATTCTGTAAAATAATTATGTAAAGCCTCTGTTTTTGCATAGCATCTCATATATTGCCATAATGGAGTAATGAAGTATTCTGCCCTCCTCTCATCTTGGCCAGAGTCAGAGGCTTCCTGATCCACTGAAAAACTGCACTTGGCAAGTAATGAGTTTAGCTGGCTAGTCAGCACATTAGATTGTTCCAAATGAGCACTTAATTCATTGCTTCCTGTTTAGAGATTTGTAGCGGAATTCGTATGGTAATTGTGGGGGAAACAGGGAGGGCTGAAGAAAGATCGTTTGGTCCAAAAACAAAGCCTGTGTGATCTGAGGACTGGCCACAGTGGAAATCAAGCATCGTTGTATGAGGTACTAAGTCAATCAATCAATATTTCCAATTTCATTGATATGTTAATTTCTTTATAAGCTACATTTTGAAAATCAACTGGCATGTTCTCAATACATGTAAAAAAAAATAATAATAATAATAAAATAAAAATTCTGAATATAATTGAGCTTGCCAGTTATGAAAGAAAACAACTTCTGGATAATTTGCCCTGAATTAACTTTAAAGGTGCCAAGTGGTGCAAATATAAACACTGCAAAATGTTGAGTATTTTAATAGGTCGACGTTAATAAAATGTGACACAAATTCATTGTCATTAGGCACAAATTCATTAAATTTTCATCCCTGCACTCAATCTCACTTAGGAAAGCAGTGATTCATCAACCAAAATCAAGCCCAACAAAACTAACAATTACAAAATAGAACTACACATTTTTGTGGTCCCTAGATGTGTTTTGATTAGATTCTGAGATACACAGAGGCACGCATTCATCCTCTTCACACCTTGTGTTAGTCAAGGCATTCAATAGGATTTTCTTTCATTTGCATGCCTACGGAACTCATTATAAGTTAATCTTGTTCCGTGAAAAATATGCCTTCTGGATATGACCTTAAAATATCACTCATTTAATCAGTGACATATTTATTCCTGTGTAATGCGCTTAGAAACTCATTTACATTTATTACTTAGTACCATACTGTGCATATCCATATTCAGAATTATACATTTGGACTTAATTTTGCATTCTATTTTCTTAAAAAGATGAAAGACTGATTGAGATTAATTTCATTTTATATTAATTATTCAGTCTGCAATACACACAATGTGCACAGGCACTATGCAATGAAATCATGTGACCTGCAGATAAACTGTCAATCCCAGTTTATTACGACTGATTGATAAATGCAAAGTCATGTTAAAGGCACAAAATGTAATTTTCGCCGCTAGAGGGTGCGTATTTAAAATAAACAAAGAGGCAAAGGCGTAGTTTGATGACGCCGTGACAGTGTGGAATCATGGGAGTTGTGGTCTTCATCCCCACAGCCGATGCAATCCGACGGGACTCGGGCAGAAATCATGTTCATGGATGAGCTAATGATTTATTAATGTAGTAGAATGAAGCAGGGTGAGGCTGAAAGCCGTCGAAGCGAAACGAGGCCGCTGAACGAGCGTGACACATGGCTCGAAAGCAGCGGAGCTTTTATTATGCTACAGTCGACCGCTTCTGCTCCTTCCGGTCGTGCGTATGTGGGGGAAAAAAGCACCGCTGTTTCATCATACTAGATACATTTGAAAGTTCTGTTATAATGCTACTCTGTGCAGTCGTCACCGGTCTATTGAAAAGCACAATATATTAAAGCGTCTTTGGTGTTTCCATGTTTTCTACAAAACAAAACCGGAACTCGAGAGGGTATGACATCATTGGCAGGCGACACAATGACACTATGGAAACGGTCCGTGTCACTAGTTAAAATAGCTTTTTTCTCTGGATTTAAACATTCGGGATAATGCAAGTACACAAGTCAGCAAAACATAACACTGTTCTAGTGGTTTTTGGATATTTTAATTAAAAAAAATCTTACATATTGTGCCCTTAATGTAAACATACCATAACCTTCATTAATGTCATTCTCCAACTAGACATTTGTCTAACTGATTTAGGGCCAGATTTACTTATGCAATAAAAGCTCTGATGGCAGTGGAAAGTTCAACATGATTGTAACGAATTCAGTCCACTGAAGGCGAGCGTAGTGAAGAACTCAAGTGCATTTTATTTACAGGTGATTGATACTGACCATGCGCAAGTTAAAGAACACAAACACAGCCATGTCAAGCACAAAGGGTTAAGACATGCTTTTTTTGTGTGTTAAATAATGGTGCAAATACCATTGCATGAGTCATTTAAATGCTTTCCTCCCATAAATTTTACCTATGAAAGGAAACTCATACAAATGCATATGCAATAACGTCTTCCACAAAAATAACTGTGTCCACGCCTTTTCATTGCTAATTGTTCACTGCATGTCTTTACTAACTCCTGACAGTAGTTTTTTAATGACAAAATATGGTAGTAAATCTGGCCCTACATCACTTATTCATTCATTAAAGACCTGATAGAAGTCAAAAGTTTCCATCGCCTGTAAGTTTACATTCCACCTGGACAATGCTCTTATGTTGCCACTTTGTTTGTCTTGCATTTGCAAATAGGAAATGTGAAGCAAGTTTAATCACATTTTCCTCTAGACAATTCCCATAATTAGTTTGAAAAGCCTTGATTAACCTGCAGCTGTGTCACAGCAGATAGTGGGGAGGGATCACTGCAGACTGCTCTCCAGTAATTAGTTTGGGAATATTTGGGAGCCAAGAAGGAAAAGTCGCACCAGGAGTGAAAATGTCATTTTCACGGTTCCAGCTACCTTCTGACACCTAATATCCTTGACCTCTACTATGCAGCTGTGACAGTGAAAGAAACCCATTTATTTCGAGAATTATATCTGGACAGTAGATACACAGCATAAAATGTGAGTGTAATGTCAGTCAAAGTATAAAATATACTAATAAACAACAGCAAAATGGTTTTTAACTTTTCAGAATGGTGAGAATTGGACTAAAATCACTCTCCCTCATACAAATTAATTTACTCTCTAAACATATAGTGATCTAAACATATACAACATATGCAATATGCAATGCAATAACTAAATTTAGTAAAACATAACCTGTCTTGAAACATGGCCTCTTACCTGTATCTAAACCTTCAAATAATTCTACTAATCACTTTGTAAATAACCCCTTGCCTTCTAGTGTGAAAGAACTACATCTAGCATATAAAAGCCTGCTGAACATAGGCATATTCAAGCTTACCTTGGCGATTTGAGCTAAGTATTAAACTTCAAGTTAGGTTGTCATCTTTTATAATTAGATGAGCCTGCCAAAACTGGTCATAGTGAAGAAATCTGTGTACACTGGACATAATTAAGCCAATTGCCTTCTCTTGACAAAATGTAGGTTTCCAAATAGTTTTTTTCTTTCTTATACAGTCTCAACAACTTAAAATCCTTAAACTTCCTCAAAAAGTGTTGCATCTTTGTATTTGTGTCTGGACTATCCAAGATGCTGATACTATTTGTCAGTAATTACCAGCCAGACACATCTGCGACTAATTCGCCCATTTGTCCATTTATCTGATTTGCTGAAAGGCAAGGATTGGTAAATAATTGCTATGATTCCCACTTATTGCATGTGGATTACAGACATACTTGTTTGGCTTTTGCTTGGTCGTTTTACGTCACCAGCTAAAAGTACGTTGCACTCTTAACATTAAACTCTTTACATAATGAATATTATGCAGGGAGTTGGGCTTATAAACCTAGAATAGTGGAGGAGACATATGCCCAAGTTACCCTGCTGCATGGTTGGCCATATGGCAGAAAAATTTCGCTTCTTGGCTATAGTAGAAACAACTGAAGCAAGGGTTGAAAGGCTCTTGAATGATCAAGAGTCTTGTTGTGTCCTTCAAGTGTTTTGCAGATGAAAAGATAAAATAAGATAAACTGCTATTTTTGAAACTCTGCTTTTTCTTAAGGTTTAATCATAACATCAAATTTGAAACTAGAGCAATGCCTCACCTTTTTACCCACACTAAACTTAAAAGGACAAATCATGTACTTTAGAATAAATATTCAGGGTCTGACAGTAGCAAGTGAATAAGCTTGCTGTCTTGCTACATCAAACATAATAATACTTTTAAAGCATACAGCACTAAGAAAATGTCTGTTTTTGGAAAAGGTGCATTTCAAAGTCACTTTTGATATTACTCTTTATATTAAGGATGAGAGTCATCACAGTCCTGTAGCATGAAAGGATAAGCTGCTTTCTGAATCCTGCAAGATA
Organism: Sinocyclocheilus rhinocerous; assembly: GCF_001515625.1. Taxonomy (NCBI): domain Eukaryota; kingdom Metazoa; phylum Chordata; class Actinopteri; order Cypriniformes; family Cyprinidae; genus Sinocyclocheilus; species Sinocyclocheilus rhinocerous. The sequence goes on along the minus strand of NW_015623500.1, from coordinate 253,703 downwards.
TTCTGCCAGACCCCGTACTTTATTCTCCTGAGGCTTACGTTGGACAGATATTCTTTGCGCCATCTGCTCCAAAACTGTTCAGACAAATACTGTACTCTCCTCCACCTTTTCCTAGCATTGAAATACTTAAAAGAAAATACAACCTTTTCTGCGACAGCTACACTCGTTTTTTTAAAACACAACCATGACACCCACTGAACTTGTCACTGACGTTCCATGGCAAACAAGCTTCCTGGCATTTTCCTCCATTATTTATGACTACAGTGATGATGGGACATATTAAATACTTTAAGCTCAGTGGCATAAATCTCTTCAATGCGCTATAAATGTAGTGCTGCTGATGTTTCGAGAGTATTTTACTCATATTATAATAGTATCTATATTATAATAGTCTTTATAGTGAGATTTCTTAGTGAGATTTGCATCCTATACAATTAAAATCACATTGTGGTTTTACACCCTTTATAGGGTACACCTTTATCTAAAGCAACTGAAGCAGTATTATTTGTAATAATTACATGACGTACATGTTTCTTTCTCTTTTTTATAAGACATTTCTGCTCTGCATACTGTATATACTCCCAAAACCCAGTAGCGTTCCCTCACAACATTTACATTCCATCACTTTTATTCATTTAGCAGACCCTAAAAATGTCAAATGTAAAACTTTAGCATAAAAGCCACAATATTATCAGCACACAATGGCAAGTGTAAGTATAGATTATTACACAAGTTATTAAAGTTGTCCAAATGAAGTTATTAGCAATGCATATTACTGATCAAAAATTAAGTTCTGATATATTTACGGTAGGAGATTTACTAAATATCTTCATGGAACATGATTTTTACTTAATATACTAATGATTTTTGGCATAAAAGAAAATCGATAATTTTGACCCATACAATGTATTTTTGGCTATTGCTACAAATATACCCGTGCTACTTATGACTGGTTTTGTGGTCCAGGGTCACATATTGTCAACTGCAAATGTCATGACATGAAAATAATAGTTAAATGATGCTATCTGCCATCAAACCCCTTAACGGGCAGATGTTCACTCCCACAATGCCTCTCTAAACAAAAAGTAATAATAATAGTATTTAACTCCAGTAATTAGCACTCATGCTGTATTCACTCTTGACCAGAGAGGTGATGAATGAATTCTGACCAGCGCTCACAGTCATGCACTTATTGTATGATCAATAATGAAACTCAGTCTCACAGCTGACCCTCAAGGGGACAACACTTGATGTTTAAAAAGCACCTGGATAACAGTCGTTCAGTGCTAATGACGGATAAAGACAAGACAAATGGCAAAAACTAACCATCTCTTGAGATTCGTCGGTCAATAGATCTAATTCCCCTACATTAGTATCTTTCCAGATTTCAGTGTTTACAACTAAAGCTACAATGCAAGGTGTGCACAGTTGTTGGTCTCGTTAAGTTATTTTGCATCATATCAATCAGGCAGCTTAGGGACAGGCTGTCAGTCGTGCTGAATGACAAGGATGATAATGTTCCGCTCTGTGTGATGGATTGTCATGTCAACACTACAAAGTGGCATGGCAGATTGCTGCGGATGGGGAAATTAGGCTTCCATATCATTGCACTCACACTGATGAACTTTCAAGCCCCACCTTCAGATAAACAGGTGGCGATGCTGCATCTAGGGCAGAAACATATTTAAACAGTGCCAGAATAGGTGCTTGTCATTTTCCTTTTTCCAGAATAATCCATTACATGTATTGCCTATAGCATTTGAATACATTAAACACGTCTGCATCATACATATAAAGGAGCGTCACCCGGCGGAGGGGAACCGCCTCGGTCCAGCCGTGGCTTTGTAAAGAAATAATCTGGCTTCTTGTTTATTTAATCTCTTTTCGGTGACAAAAAAGACCAGGCCCTAAAAAGAGAATTCCATTCATCTTTTGTCTCTCTTCATTTCAAAGAATGTCACTTTCGTCTGTAATCGGCATCGAAAAATAGGAAGATTGAGTATTTGAGCTCAGCATGTGCTTGCCAGAGCTCGGCTCATTTGTCAAAGGCAGCGTGCTGAGCTCTAACACCAGCCCTGTTTCGGCTTGTATTGATCAATTCTGTCATGTGTATCTGCAGCAGGTGATACTGAATATCTTTCCTTGTGTTCTGCATGACATTTTAGAGTTGGCAAACAGACAGTTGGCCAACACACAACGAAGCGAAAGAAGAAAGGAAGGCTTTATCTCACATTTTTCACAACAATATGTATACTACTACAGTACATGCCTAATTTCCTGATAACAGGTTAGGATAATGAGATGTAACCACCACCCTGCCTCAAGTAAAAGGGATCATAACTTCATATCCATAAGTGCTAACAAGCTGCTTGCCATCTCTTTACAACTTAAGTGGAGCTACTGTTGACAGAGTGCTGCCAGTGCAGATTTCCCCTTTCTTCCCTTTTTTTTTTTTTTTCCTAAAGCATGTTTTCATTCCTGGGTCAAAAAATCCTTTCTGTCTGTGTTTGGATTATGATGATTAAAAAAAAATTTATAAACATTTTTTAATCAAAATGCATGAAGTGAAACCTGATATTTTTGATGGCATCAAAACTTTGGATGCTGCATTCTGCATTACAGGACTTCTAAAATACGATTAAATGTATTAAATCATTAATCAGTCTTTATTTTGTATTTTATTAATTATTATTACTATTATTTTAAGAAAGCATTTTCACTTTAAAGGGTATATAATATAAAAAGTTATATGGGGTAAATTCACAATTTAAGGTAAGCTGTCACAATGCTATTACTAACCCAGTTTGAATAAAAATACAAAGCAAATCATGAAACAGCAAAAATAAAAAAGGTATTTTCATTTATGCATTTGGCAGACACTTTTATTCAAAGTGACATATGCTATATTCACAGTACACATTTGATCAAATTCATTCTCCTAATTGTTACGGAACGACTGAGAGAGACGTGCGGATCCATATGCAAAGTTTTTATTAAAAGATGTGGTCAAAAACAGGCATGGGTCAGACAATGGCAAACAGGTATGTTGAAGACAAGACAAAGAGTAGTCCGGTAAGCAGGCGTGGGTCAATCGACGGCGAACGTAATCCAAAGGGCGAGGCAAACAGGTAATTCAACAGACAGACTATAGTCCAGACGAGGGGCAAACAGAGTCCGAAACGGCAAGACAAAAGGATATCCAAGACAGGCAGGTGATCAGGAAACAGGCTACCATGCAAAACCAAGACGCGACTAGACTAGGGCTAGGAACTAGAAACTAAGACAGGGAATTGGCTCCGTAAAGTAGCAGTCACTAGGAGAGCGATAATCGCTAAACAATACTTGGCGATCTGAGAAGGGTCTGAGTGGGTGTTAAGCCAGGCTCACACTGTGCGATTTTTTAAAGTCCTTTAGGATTGTACTTGTCAGACTGTATGAACATGATGATCATGTCACACTGTGGGATCTCAGTTGTCATTAACGTCAGACTGTACGACAGTCATGACGTGTTAAAAATGGGTGCGCGCAAGAAAACTTGTCCAGAGTTTTACCTTATCAACCCATACACGTTCAGTGACTGCGAGCTGCATTGCACGCGGGGCTGTAATGTTGGCTGTCATTAAAAGTATATGAATGGCGGCAATACCGGCGTATTTATGCAGAATAGTGCAAGCAGCACTACACTCCCACATGAAAACAGCAGCGCAACCGGTGTTTATCATAGCAAAGGCAACGAATCAGATGAATTCCGTGAGCGGAGGACGAGAGCGCCGGAGTTTATGCGGTTAAAGAAATCTCTAGCATTAATTCTGATCATGTCTTGTCTTGAAAAACGAAGACAGTTTGACATTCGTCATAGGAGAAGTCACACTGCAGGACTGTGCGCCAAATCTTCTGACACTGCCAGAAGTTCGTCGGAGGTAAAATTTGATCACAAGATTGACATCTTTTATTTCTAAAAAAAAAAAAAAGCCAGTCATGTTGTATGTTCTATAAGAGGTATTTGGATGTGTAACTTTATGCACACTATAAAATTACATTCTTATCACTAAAATAGTAGAGCACGGCACCAGCAATGCCATGGTCGTGAATTTAATTCCACGGAAATACTTTAACATTAGCTCATTGGAAAACATACCTCTACCTACATTTTTGTAAAACTGTTCATATGTTTCGAAAACTGAATATATTTTTAGTGCAACTCACTGAACAATTCAGTTTGAAAGTGTCACAAAACATGCAGACCTGTGGCCATAGGCACGTTTTCCCAATGAGCCTGGGTTGAAATGCAGGATCTGATAAAAATGTATAGCTTGAAAATAATGCAACCAGTTCTGGATAAAAGAGGAATTCATTAAAATGTAAATGTATAATATTGAAAGAACTTGAAAATGTGCCTCCTAATACAGGGGTCACTTCCAGTTGTGTAATTTCCTCTTGTTGACATCCTTGTCATTTACTCCCATTGTTGTCTTCTATGGATAGGCCTCATTACCCAGCATTGCTATGCCACCTTGCTGAAACCTAAATAATTATGAAATGTGTCTCTCCCTGTTTGAAGCAGTGAACACCTGATTGGGCTTCACGTACCCAACTGTTCTCAAGCCTAATCCGCCCCAGTAAATAAAGAGCAGATGATTGGTAATGTTCAGGAGGCGGCAGGTGCTCTCATGTGATTGCATTCACCCCAACGGCCATTAGAGGTTTATCGGCTCTCAGTCAGGCTAAGCTGGGCGGTGATGGTGGATAAATGTAGCTTCACCATTTGAAATAGCTTGAATGGAAAGACTTCTGTTGTTGTGTCTAAGGTGATAGATTAGGCCCGGAAAAGGTGAAATATGTCTTGAGGGAAACAATGTTGGTAAAAGAGAATAGATGGCCATATTTACCATGCAGCCTTGCAGATGTATTCATTCCCTACACTGGCCTTCAGCTACACTAAAAACAGACCCTGAATTCCGCTGAGCCAGGTGGTCCAGACAAAATGCTCATTAACAACATGACCGCAGACATGGATCCTTGCTCAGATGGATTTATACATGCATCTCTTGTCTCGAGCTCCTGGGCACCAACGTCTGATAACAGCAGTGTACTGGAATGACACATTTACAAGGCGTTATATCAGCAGAGTTACAGGGTAGAGCAAGGACTGGGAAGTAACAGGATGGCTGCTGAAAGATAAAGAGGATAATGATGAAAATGGTGATTTTTTTGAGACATCACACAAACGGGTCACACATACAGTGTTACTTTGTACCGTAGATACTGACTAGGCTACAAAGATAAACTCATCATGCATGAGTAAGAAAATATTCTGAGGGAAAAAAGTAAATGTTCAGATGTATTTGGTTTATAATTTGATTTGTGATCATGTTGATGTTAAATGACTGAATTAAGCAGGGATGTTTCTATCCTTTCATCAGT